>NW_027141112.1:319318-638636 GCF_036365525.1 Heterodontus francisci | reverse complement strand
ACATACCCTGATACCCAGTAACACAGACACGCACTGGCACCCATTAACAAAGACATACACTGACACCAAGTAACAAAGACCGACATTGATACACAGTAACACAGACACACCCTTAAACCCAGTCACAAAGACATACACTGACACCCAGTAAGAAAGACATACACTGATACCCAGTGACACAGACACGCACTGACACCCAGTAACAAAGACATACACTGACACCAAGTCACAAAGACATACACTGACACCAAGTAACAAAGAAATACAATGACACCAAGTAACAAAGACATACACTGATACCCAGTAACACAGACACACACTTACACCAAGTAACAAAGACATGCACTGATACCCAGGAACACAGACACAAACTTACACTAAGTAATAAAGACATCACACACTGACACAAAGTAACAAAGACATACACTTACACCAAGTAACAAAGACAAACACTGACACCAAGTAACAAAGACATACACTGATACCCAGTAACACAGACACACACTTACACCAAGTAACAATGACATCCACAGAGACCCAGTAACACAGACATGCACTGACACCCAGTCACAAAGACATACACTGACACCAAGTCACAAAGACATACACTGACACAATGTAACAAAGAAATACACTGATACCAAGTAACAAAGACATACACTGATACCCAGTAACACAGACACACAATGACACCAAGTAACAAAGACATACACTGTTAACCAGTAACACAGACACACACTTACACCAAGTAACAAAGACATACACTGACACCAATTAACAAAGACATACACTGATACCCAGTAACGCAGACACACACTTACACCAAGTAACAAAGGCATACACTGACACCAAGTAACAAAGACATACACTTACACCAAATAAAAATACAAACACTGACACCAAGTAACAAATACATACACTGATACCCAGTAACACAGACACACACTTACTCCAAGTAACAAAGACATACACTGATAACCAGTTACACTGACACACATTCACACCAAGTAACAAGGACATACACTGATACCAAGTAAAAAAGACATACACTGACACCAAGTAACACAGACACACATTCGCACCAAGTAACAAGGACATACACTGATACCAAGTAAAAAAGACATACACTGACACCAAGTAACAAAGACATACAATGATACCCAGTAACACAGACACACACTTACACCAAGTAACAATGACATACACAGACACCAAGTAACACAGACACGCACTGACACCCAGTAACAAAGACATACACTGACACCAAGTCACAAAGACATGCACTGACACCAAGTAACAAAGACATACACTGATACCAAGTAACAAAGACATACTCTGATATCCAGTCACACAGACACACAATGACACCTAGTATCAAAGACATACACTGATACCAATAACACAGACACACACTTACACCATGTAACACAGACATCCACTGACACCCAGTAACAAAGACATACACTGACACTCAGTAACACAGACACACACTTACACCAAGTAACAAAGACATACACTGACACCAAGTAACAAAAACATACACTGACACCCAGTAACACAGATACACACTTACACCAAGTAACAAAGACACACACTTACACCAAGTAACACAGACATACACTGACAACAAGTAACAAAGACATACACTGACACCAAGTAACAAAGACATAAACTGAGACACAGTAACAAAGACATACACTGACACCAAGTAAAAAAGACATACACTGACACCAAGTAACAAAGACATACACTGATACCCAGTAACACAGACACACACTTACACCAAGTAACAAAGACAGACACAGATACCCAGTTACACTGACACACACTTACACCAAGTAACACTGACACACACAGACACCAAGTATCAAAGACATACACTGATACCCAGTAACACAGATACACAATTACACAAAGTAACAAAGACAAACACTGACACCAAGTAACAAAGACATACACTTACACCAAGTAACAAAGGCATACACTGATACCCAGTAACACAGACAAACACTTACAGCAAGTAACAAAGACATACAAAGATACCCAGTAACCAATACATACACTTATATCAAGTAACACAGACATACGCTGACACCAAGTAACAAAGACATACACTTACACCAAGTAACAAAGACACACACTGACACCAAGTAACACAGACATACACTGACACCAAGTAACAAAGACAGACATTTACACCAAGTAACAAAGACATACACTTACACCAAGTATTTTGACATGCACTGACACCAAGTAACAAAGACATACACTGATACCAAGTAACACAGACACACACTCACACCAAGTAACAAAGACATACACTGATACCCAGTAACACAGACACACAATTACACCAAGTAACAAAGACATACACTGACACCCAGTAACAAAGACACACACTGACACCATGTAACACAGACATACACTGACAGCAAGTAACAGGAGATACACTGACACCCAGTAACACAGACACACACTTACACCATGTAACAAAGACATACACTGACACCAAGTAACAAAAACATACACTGATACCCAGTAACACAGATACACACTTACACCAAGTAACAAAGACACACACTTACACCAAGTAACACAGACATACACTGACAACAAGTAACAAAGACATACACTGACACCAAGTAACAAAGACATAAACTGAGACACAGTAACAAAGACACACACTTACACCAAGTAACACAGACATACATTGACACCAAGTAACAAAGACATACACTGATACCCAGTAACACAGACACACACTTTCACCAAGTAACAAAGACAGACACAGATACCCAGTTACACTGACACACACTTACACCATGTAACACAGACACACACAGACACCAAGTATCAAAGACATACACTGATACCCAGTAACACAGATACACACTTACACCAAGTAACAAAGACAAACACTTACACCAAGTAACAAAGACATACACTTACACCAAGTAACAAAGACATACACTGACACCAAGTAACAAAGGCATACACTGATACCCAGTAACACAGACACACACTTACACCAAGTAACAAAGACAGACACAGATACCCAGTTACACTGACACACACTTACACCAAGTAACACTGACACACACAGACACCAAGTATCAAAGACATACACTGATACCCAGTAACACAGATACACAATTACACAAAGTAACAAAGACAAACACTGACACCAAGTAACAAAGACATACACTTACACCAAGTAACCAAGGCATACACTGATACCCAGTAACACAGACAAACACTTACAGCAAGTAACAAAGACATACAAAGATACCCAGTAACCAATACATACACTTATATCAAGTAACACAGACATACGCTGACACCAAGTAACAAAGACATACACTTACACCAAGTAACAAAGACACACACTGACACCAAGTAACACAGACATACACTGACACCAAGTAACAAAGACAGACATTTACACCAAGTAACAAAGACATACACTTACACCAAGTATTTTGACATGCACTGACACCAAGTAACAAAGACATACACTGATACCCAGTAACACAGACACACACTCACACCAAGAAACAAAGACATACACTGATACCCAGTAACACAGACACACAATTACACCAAGTAACAAAGACATACACTGACACCCAGTAACAAAGACACACACTGACACCATGTAACACAGACATACACTGACAGCAAGTAACAGGAGATACACTGACACCCAGTAACACAGACACACACTTACACCATGTAACAAAGACATACACTGACACCAAGTAACAAAAACATACACTGATACCCAGTAACACAGATACACACTTACACCAAGTAACAAAGACACACACTTACACCAAGTAACACAGACATACACTGACAACAAGTAACAAAGACATACACTGACACCAAGTAACAAAGACATAAACTGAGACACAGTAACAAAGACACACACTTACACCAAGTAACACAGACATACATTGACACCAAGTAACAAAGACATACACTGATACCCAGTAACACAGACACACACTTTCACCAAGTAACAAAGACAGACACAGATACCCAGTTACACTGACACACACTTACACCATGTAACACAGACACACACAGACACCAAGTATCAAAGACATACACTGATACCCAGTAACACAGATACACACTTACAACAAGTAACAAAGACAAACACTTACACCAAGTAACAAAGACATACACTTACAACAAGTAACAAAGACATACACTGACACCAAGTAACAAAGGCATACACTGATACCCAGTAACACAGACAAACACTTACACCAAGTAACAAAGACATACAAAGATACCCAGTAACCAAGACATACACTTATACCAATAAACACAGACATACGCTGACACCAAGAAACAAAGACATCCACTTACACCAAGTAACAAAGACAGACAATTACACCAAGTAACAAAGACATACACTTACAACAAGTATTTTGACATACACTGACACCAAGTAACAAAGACATACACTGATACCAAGTAACACAGACACACACTCACACCAAGTAACAAAGACATACACTGATACCCAGTAACACAGACACATACTTACACCAAGTAACAAAGACATACACTGACACCCAGTAACAAAGACACACAATGACACCATGTAACACAGACATCCACTGACACCAAGTAACAAAGACATACACTGACACTCAGTAACACAGACACACACTTACACCAAGTAACAAAGACATACACTGACACCAAGTAACAAAAACATACACTGACACCCAGTAACACAGATACACACTTACACCAAGTAACAAAGACACACACTTACACCAAGTAACACAGACATACACTGACAACAAGTAACAAAGACATACACTGACACCAAGTAACAAAGACATAAACTGAGACACAGTAACAAAGACATACACTGACACCAAGTAAAAAAGACATACACTGACACCAAGTAACAAAGACATACACTGATACCCAGTAACACAGACACACACTTACACCAAGTAACAAAGACAGACACAGATACCCAGTTACACTGACACACACTTACACCAAGTAACACTGACACACAGACACCAAGTATCAAAGACATACACTGATACCCAGTAACACAGATACACAATTATACAAAGTAACAAAGACAAACACTGACACCAAGTAACAAAGACATACACTTACACCAAGTAACAAAGGCATACACTGATACCCAGTAACACAGACAAACACTTACACCAAGTAACAAAGACATACAAAGATACCCAGTAACCAATACATACACTTATATCAAGTAACACAGACATACGCTGACACCAAGTAACAAAGACATCCACTTACACCAAGTAACAAAGACATACATTGATAGCCAGTAACAAAGACATACATTGATACCCAGTAACACAGACACGCACTGACACCCAGTAACAAAGACATGCACTGATACCCAGTAACACAGACACGCACTGACACCCAGTAACAAAGACATACACTGATACCCAGTAACACAGACACGCACTGACACCCATTAACAAAGACATACCCTGACACCAAGTCACAAAGACATACACTGACACCAAGTAACAAAGACCGACATTGATACACAGTAACACAGACACACCCTTAAACCATGTCACAAAGACATACACTGACACCCAGTAAGAAAGACATACACTGATACCCAGTAACACAGACACGCACTGAGACCCAGTAACAAAGACATACCCTGACACCCAGTAACAAAGAAATACAATGACACCAAGTAACAAAGACATACACTGATAACCAGTAACACCGACACACACTTACACCAAGTAACAAAGACATACATTGATACCCAGTAACACAGACACACACTTACACTAAGTAATAAAGACATGCACTGACACAAAGTAACAAAGACATACACTTACACCAAGTAACAAAGACAAACACTGACACCAAGTAACAAAGACATACACTGATACCCAGTAACACAGACATACGCTGACACCAAGTAACAAAGACATACACTGACAGCAAGCAACAAAGGCATACACTGATACCCAGTAACACAGACATACGCTGACACCAAGTAACAAAGACATCCACTTACACCAAGTAACAAAGACATACATTGATACCCAGTAACAAAGACATACATTGATACGCAGTAACATAGACACGCACTGACACCCAGTAAGAAAGACATACCCTGATACCCAGTAACACAGACACGCACTGACACCCATTAACAAAGACATACACTGACACCAAGTAACAAAGACCGACATTGATACACAGTAACACAGACACACCCTTAAACCCAGTCACAAAGACATACACTGACACCCAGTAAGAAAGACATACACTGATACCCAGTGACACAGACACGCACTGACACCCAGTAACAAAGACATACACTGACACCAAGTAACAAAGAAATACAATGACACCAAGTAACAAAGACATACACTGATACCCAGTAACACAGACACACACTTACACCAAGTAACAAAGACATGCACTGATACCCAGGAACACAGACACAAACTTACACTAAGTAATAAAGACATCACACACTGACACAAAGTAACAAAGACATACACTTACACCAAGTAACAAAGACAAACACTGACACCAAGTAACAAAGACATACACTGATACCCAGTAACACAGACACACACTTACACCAAGTAACAATGACATCCACAGAGACCCAGTAACACAGACATGCACTGACACCCAGTCACAAAGACATACACTGACACCAAGTCACAAAGACATACACTGACACAATGTAACAAAGACATACACTGATACCAAGTAACAAAGACATACACTGATACCCAGTAACACAGACACACAATGACACCAAGTAACAAAGACATACACTGTTAACCAGTAACACAGACACACACTTACACCAAGTAACAAAGACATACACTGACACCAATTAACAAAGACATACACTGATACCCAGTAACGCAGACACACACTTACACCAAGTAACAAAGGCATACACTGACACCAAGTAACAAAGACATACACTTACACCAAATAAAAATACAAACACTGACACCAAGTAACAAAGACATACACTGATACCCAGTAACACAGACACACACTTACTCCAAGTAACAAAGACATACACTGATAACCAGTTACACTGACACACATTCGCACCAAGTAACAAGGACATACACTGATACCAAGTAAAAAAGACATACACTGACACCAAGTAACACAGACACACATTCGCACCAAATAACAAGGACATACACTGATACCGAGGAACACAGACACACACTTACACCAAGTAACAAAGACAGACACTGTTACCCAGTAACACAGACACACATTCGCACCAAGTAACAAGGACATACACTGATACCAAGTAAAAAAGACATACACTGACACCAAGTAACAAAGACATACAATGATACCCAGTAACACAGACACACACTTACACCAAGTAACAATGACATACACAGACACCAAGTAACACAGACACGCACTGACACCCAGTAACAAAGACATACACTGACACCAAGTCACAAAGACATACACTGACACCAAGTAACAAAGACATACACTGATACCAAGTAACAAAGACATACACTGATATCCAGTAACACAGACACACAATGACACCAAGTATCAAAGACATACACTGATACCAATAACACAGACACACACTTACACCAAGTAACACAGACATACACTAACACCAAGTCATAAAGACAGACACTGACACCAAGTAACAAAGTCATGCACTGATACCCAGTAACACAGACACACACTTACACCAAGTAACAAAGACATACACTTACACCACGTAACACAGACATACAATGATACCCAGTAACAAAGACATACACTTACACCAAGTAACACAGACATACACTGACACCAAGTAACAAAGACATCCACTTACATCAAGTACAAAGACATACACTGACACCAAGTAACAAATAAATACACTTACACCAAGTAACAAAGACATACACTGATACCCAGTAACACAGACACGCACTGACACCCAGCAACAAAGTCATACACTGATACCCAGTAACACAGACACACACTGACAGCCAGTAACACAAACAAACACACACTGACACCCAGTAACACAGAGAACCACTGATACACAGTAACAAAGACATACACTGACACGAAGTAACACAGACACACACTGACACCCAGTAATAAAGACATACAATGACATCAAGTCACAAAGACATACACTGATACCCAGTAACAACGACACATACTGACATCAAGTAACAAAGACATACACTGAAACCAAGTAACAAAGGCACACGCTTACACCAAGTATCAAAGACACACACTTACATCAAGTAACACAGACATACACTGACACCAAGTAACAAAGACATACACTGACACCAAGTAACAAAGACATACACTGATACCCAGTAAAACATTCACACACTGACACCAAGTAACAAAGACATACACTGATACCCAGTAACACAGACACACACTTACAACAAGTAACACAGACATACACTGACACCAAGTAACAAAGACATACACTGATACCCAGTAACACAGGCACACACTGACACCAAGGAACAAAGACAAACACTGACACCAAATAACAAAGACATACACTGACACCAAGTAACAAAGACACACACTGACACCAAGTAACACAGACATACACTGACACCAAGTAATAAAGACAGACAATTACACCAAGTAACAAAGACATACACTTACACCAAGTATTTTGACATGCACTGACACCAAGTAACAAAGACATACACTGATACCAAGTAACACAGACACACACTCACACCAAGTAACAAAGACATACACTGATACCCAGTAACACAGACACACACTTACACCAAGTAACAAAGACATACACTGACTCAAAGTAACAAAAACATATACTGATACCCAGTAACACGGATACACACTTACACCAAGTAACAAAGACACACACTTACACCAAGTAACACAGACATACACTGACACCAAGTAACAAAGACATACACTGACACAAAGTAACAAAGACATACACTGATACCAAGTAACGAAGACATACACTGTTAACCAGTAACACAGACACACACTTACACCAAGTAACAAAGACATACACTGACACCAATGAACAAAGACATACACTGATACCCAGTAACACAGACACACACTTACACCAAGTAACAAAGGCATACACTGACACCAAGTAACAAAGACATACACTTACAACAAGTAAAAAATACAAACACTGACACCAAGTAACAAAGACATACACTGATACCCAGTAACACTGACACACACTTACACCAATTAACACAGACACACAAAGACTCCAAGTAACAAAGACATACACTGATACCCAGTAACACAGACACACACTTACACCAAGTAACAAAGACATACACTGATACCGAGGAACACAGACACACACTTACACCAAGTAACAAAGACAGACACTGATACCCAGTAACACAGACACACATTTGCACCAAGTAACAAGGACATACACTGATACCAAGTAAAAAAGACATCCACTGACACCAAGTAACAAAGACATACAATGATACCCAGTAACACAGACACACAATTACACCAAGTAACAATGACATACACAGACACCCAGTAACACAGACACACACTTACACCAAGTAACAAACACATACACTAACACCAAGTAACACAGACATACACTGACACCAAGTAACAAAGACATACAATTACACCAAGTAACAAAGACACACTCTTACACAAAGTATCAAAGACAGACACAGATACCCAGTAAAACAGACACACACTTACACCAAGAAACATAGACATACACTGACAACCAGTAACACAAACAAACACACACTGACACCCAGTAACACAGAGAAACACTAATAAACAGTAACAAAGACATGCACTGACACCAACTAACACATTCACACACTGACACCCAGTAACAAAGACATACATGATACCCATTAACACAGACACACACTTCCACCAAGTAACACAGACATACACTGACACCAAGTAACAAAGACATGCACTGATACCCTGTAACACAGACACACACTTACACCAAGTAACAAAGACATACACTGACACCAAGTAACAAAGACATACACTTACACCAAGTAACACAGACACACACTGACACCCGGTAACAATGACATACACTGATACCAAGTCACAAAGACACACACTGATACCCAGTAACACAAACAAACACACACTGACACCCAGTAACACAGAGACACACTGACAACCAGTTAAAAGACATACACTGACACCAAGTCACAAAGACATGCACTGATGCCCAGTAACACAGACACACACTGACACCAAGTAACAAAGACATACACTGACACCCAGTAACAATGACAT
This sequence comes from Heterodontus francisci, assembly GCF_036365525.1. Taxonomy (NCBI): domain Eukaryota; kingdom Metazoa; phylum Chordata; class Chondrichthyes; order Heterodontiformes; family Heterodontidae; genus Heterodontus; species Heterodontus francisci. The sequence goes on along the minus strand of NW_027141112.1, from coordinate 628,307 downwards.
ACACTGACACCAAGTAACACAGACACACACTGACACCCAGTAAAAAAGACATGCACTGACACAAAGTCACAAAGACATACACTGATACCATGTCACAAAGTCATACACTGATACCCAGTAACACAGACACACATTGACACCAAAGTAACAAAGACATACACTGACACCAAGTAACACAGACATACACTGACACCAGGTAACAAAGACATACAATTACACCAAGTAACAATGACACACGCTTACGCCAAGTAACAAAGACAGACACTGATACCCAGAAACACAGACACACACTTACACCAAGTAACAAAGACATACACTGACACCCAGTAACACAAACAAACACACACTGACTCCCAGTAACGCAGAGAAACACTAATAAACAGTAACAAAGACATACACTGACACCAACTAACACATTCACATACAGACACCCAGTAACAAAGACATACACTGACACCAAGTCGCAAAGACATACACTGATACCAAGTCACAAAGACATACACTGTTACCCAGTAACACAGACACACACTGACACCAAGTAAGAAAGACATACACTGATACCAAGTAACAAAGACATACACTTACACCAAGTAACAAAGACAGACAATTACACCAATTAACAAAGACACCCACTTACACCAAGTATTTTGACATACACTGACACCAAGTAACAAAGACATACATGATACCCATTAACACAGACACACACTTACACCAAATAACACAGACATACACTGACACCAAGTAACAAAGACATGCACTGATACCCTGTAACACAGACACACACTTACACCAAGTAACAAAGACAGACACTGATACCCAGTAACACAGACACACACTTCCACCAAGTAACAAAGACATGCACTGACACCAAGTAACAAAGACATACACTAACACGCAGTAACACAGACACACACGGACACCAAGTAACAATGACGTACACTTACACCAAGTAACACAGCCACACACTGACACCCAGTAAAAAAGACATGCACTGATACCAAGTCACAAAGACATGCACTGACACCCAGTAACACAAACAAACACACACTGACACCCAGTAACACAGAGACACACTGACACCCAGTACAAAAGACATACACTGACACCAAGTCACAAAGACATACACTGATGCCCAGGAACACAGACACACACTGACACCAAGTAACAAAGGCACACACTGCGGGGGGGCACATTGGCGCATTGGTTAGCACCGCAGCCTCACAGCTCCAGGGACCCGGGTTCGATTCTGGGTACTGCCTGTGCGGAGTTTGCATGTTCTCCATGTGTCTGCCTGGGATTCCTCCGGGTGCTCCGGTTTCCTCCCACATGCCGAAGACTTGCAGGTTGATATGTTAATTGGCCATCATAAATTGCCCCTAGTATAGGTAGGTGGTCGGGAAATATTTCGGGATAGGTGGGGATGTGATAGGAATACGGGATTAGTGTAGGATTAGTATAAATGGGTGGTAGATGGTCGGCACAGACTCGGTGGGCCGAAGGGTCTGTTTAAGTGCTGTATCTCTAAATTATACTTAATATTGACACCTAGTGTCACTGACACCCAGTGGCACAAACAAACGCACAGAGAAACATTGATACACTGACACCAAGTAACACAGACGCACACTGACACCCAGTAACAAAGACATACACTGATACCAAGTCACAAAGACATACACTGATACCCAGTAACACAAACAAACACACACTGACAACCAGTAGCACAGAGAAACACTGATCCACAGTAACAATGACAAAAACTGACACCAAATAACACAGGCGAACACTGACACCCAGTAAAAAAGACATACACTGACACCAAGTCACAAAGACATACACTGATACCAAGTCACAAAGACATACACTGATACCCAGTAACACAGACACACACTGACACCAAGTAACAAAGACATACAATGATACCCAATAACGCAAACACACACTTACAGCAAGTAACAATGACATACACTGACACCAAGTAACAAAGACATACACTGATACCCAGTAACGCAGACACACACTTACACCAAGTAATAATGACATACACTGACACCAAGTAACAAAGACAGACACTGACACCAAGTCACAAAGACATACACTTATACCAAGTCACAAAGACATACACTGATACCCAGTAACACAGACACACACTGACACCAAAGTAACAAAGACATACACTGACACCAAGTAACACAGACACACACTTACACCAAGTAACAAAGACATACACTTACACCAAGTAACAAAGACACACACTTACACCAAGTAACAAAGACAGACACTGATACCCAGTAACACAGACACACACTTACACCAAGTAACAAAGACATACACTGACACCCAGTAACACAAACAAACACACACTGACACCCAGCAACACAGAGAAACACTAATAAACAGTAACAAAGACATACACTGACACCAAATATCAAAGACACACACTGACACCCAGTAACAAAGACACACACTGACACCAAGTCACAAAGACATACACTGATACCAAGTCACAAAGACGTACACTGATACCCAGTAACACAGACACACACTGACACCAAGTAACAAAGAGATACACTTTCACCAAGTAACAAAGACAGACAATTCCACCAAGTAACAAAGAAATACACTTACACCAAGTATTTTGACAGACACTGACACCAAGTAACAAAGACATACACTGATACCCAGTAACACAGATACACCCTTACACCAAGTAACTAAGACATACACTGACACCAAGTCACAAAGACACACACTGACACCCAGTAACAAAGACATACACTGACACCCAGTAACACAGACACACACGGACACCAAGTAACAAAGACACAGACTTACACCAAGTAACACAGACACAAACTGACACCCATTAACACAGACACACACTTACACCAAGTAACAAAGACATACACTGATACCCAGTAACACAGACACACACTTACGCCATGTAACAAAGACATACACTGACACCCAGTAACACAGACACACACGGACACCAAGTAACAAAGACACAGACTTACACCAAGAAACACAGACACAAAGTGACACCCAGTAACACAGACACACACTTGCACCAAGTACAAAAACAGACACTGATACCCAGGAACACAGACACACACTTACACCAAGTAACAAAGACATACACTGACACCCAGTAACAAAGACATACACTGACACCCAGTAACACAGACCCACACGGACACCAAGTAAAAAAGACACACACTTACACCAAGTAACACAGACACAGACTGACACGCAGTAACAGAGACAAACACTTACACCAAGCAACACAGACATGCAATGACACCAAGTCACAAAGACATACACGGATACCCATTAACACAGACATACACTGATACCCAGTAACACAGTGATACAATTACAGCAAGTAACAAAGACAGGCAATTACAACAACTAACAAAGACATACACTTACACCAAGTATTTTGACATGCACTGACACCAAGTAACAAAGACATAGACTGATACCCAGTAACACAGACACACACTTACAACAGGTAACAAAGACATACACTGACAGCAAGTCACAAAGACACACACTGACACCAAGTAACAAAGACGTACACTGACACCAAGTCACAAAGACATACACTGACAACCAGTAACACAGACACACACTTACACCAAGTAACAAAGACATACACTGACACCAAGTAGCAAAGACATACACTGATACCCAGTAACACAGACACAGACTTACACCAAGTAACAAAAACATACACTGACACCCAGTAACAAAGACATACACAGACACCAAGTCATAAAGACATACACTGACAACCAGTAACACAGACACACACTGATACCGTGTAACACAGACACACTCTTACACCAAGTAACAAAGACAGACACTGATACCCAGTAACACAGACACAGACTTACACCAAGTAACAAAAGCATGCACTGACACCCAGTAACAAAGACATACACAGACACCCAGTAACACAGACACACACGGACACCAAGTAACAACGACACACACTAGCACCAAGGAACACAGACACACACTGACACCCAGTAACACAGACACATACTTACACCAAGCAACGCAGACATACAATGATACAAAGTAACCAAGACATACACTGATACCCAGTAACACAGACACACACTTACACCAAGTAACACAGACATACGCTGACACCAAGTAACAAAGACATACACTGATACCCAGGAACACAGACACACACTTACACCAAGTAACACAGATATACACTGACACAAAGTAACAAAGACATGCACTGACACCCAGTCACAGAGACACACACGGACACCAAGTAACAAAGACACACACTTACACCAAGTAACACAGAAACACACTGACACCCAGTAACACAGACACACACTTACACCAAGTAACACAGACATACACTGACACCAAGTAACAAAGACACACACTTACACAGAGTAACAAAGACATACACTTACACCACGGAACACAGACATACACTGACACCAAGTAATAAAGACATACACTGACACCCAGTAACACAGACACACACTTACACCAAGTATCAAAGACACACACATACACCAAGTAACAAAGACAGACACTGATGCCAAGTAACACAGACACACACTTACACCAAGTAACAAAGACATACACTGACACCCAGTAACACAAACAAACACACACTGACACCCAGTAGCACAGAGAAGCACTAATAAACAGTAACACAGACATACACTGACACCAAGTCACAAAGACACACACTGACACCAAGTAACAAAGACAGGCAATTACACCAACTAACAAAGACATACACTTACACCAAGTAATTTGACATGCATTGACACCAAGTAACAAAGACAAACACTGATACCCAGTAACACAGACACACACTTACAACAGGTAACAAAGACATACACTGACACCAAGTCACAAAGACACACACTGACACCCAGTAACAAAGACATACACTGACACCAAGTCACAAAGACATACACTGACAACCAGTAACACAGACACACACTTACACCAAGTCACAAAGACATACACTGACACCAAGTAACAAAGACATACACTGATACCCAGTAACACAGACACAGACTTACACCAAGTAACAAAAACATACACTGACACCCAGTAACAAAGACATACACAGACACCAAGTCACAAAGACATACACTTACAACCAGTAACACAGACACACACTGATAGCGTGCAACACAGACACACTCTTACACCAATTAAGAAAGACAGACACTGATACCCAGTAACACAGACACAGACTTATATCAAGTAACAAAAACATGCACTGACACCCAGTAACAAAGACATACACAGACACCCAGTAACACAGACACACACGGACACCAAGTAACAACGACACACACTAGCACCAAGGAACACAGACACACACTGACACCCAGTAACACAGACACATACTTACACCAAGCAACGCAGACATACAATGACACAAAGTAACCAAGACATACACTGATACCCAGTAACACAGACACACACTTACACCAAGTAACACAGACATACACTGACAGCAAGTAACAAAGACATGCACTGATACCCAGGAACACAGACTCACACTTACACCAAGTAACACAGACACACACTTACACCAAGTAACAAAGACATACACTTACACCAAGTAACACAGACATACACTGACACCAAGGAACAAAGACATACAATTACACCAAGTATCAAAGACACACACATACACCAAGTAACAAAGACAGACACTGATACCCAGTAACACAGACACACACTTACACCAAGTAACAAAGACATACACTGACACCCAGTAACACAAACAAATACACACTGACACCCAGTAACACAAGGAAGCACTAATAAACAGTAACACAGATATACACTGACACCAAGTCACAAAGACACACACTGACACCCAGTAACAAAGACATACACTGACACCAAGTCGCAAGGACATACACTGATACCCAGTAACACAGACCCACACTGACACCAAGTAACAAAGACAGACACTGACACCAAGTAACAAAGACATACACTTACACCAATTAACAAAGCCAGACAATTACACCAATTAACAAAGACACCCACTTACACCAAGTATTTTGACGTACACTGACACCAAGTAACAAAGACATACATGATACCCATTAACACAGACACACACTTACACCAAGTAACAAAGACATACACTGACACCAAGTAACAAAGACATACACGGACACCCAGTAACAAAGACATACACTGATACCAAGTCACAAAGACATACACTGATACCCAGTAACACAAACAAACAGACACTGACACCCAGTAACACAGAGACACACTGACACCCAGTAAAAAAGACAGACACTGACACCAAGTCACTAAGCCATACACTGATGCCCAGTAACACAGACACACACTGACACCAAGTAACAAAGGCACACACTACGGGGGGGGGGGGGGGGGGCACATTGGCGCATTGGTTAGCACCGCAGCCTCACAGCTCCAGGGACCCGGGTTCGATTCTGGGTACTGCCTATGCGGAGTTTGCAAGTTCTCCCTGTGTCTGCATGGGTTTCCTCCGCGAGCTCCGGTTTCCTCCCACATGGCAAAGACTTGCAGGTTGATATGTTAATTGACCATCATAAATTGCCCCTCGTACAGGTAGGTGGTAGGGAAATATATAGGGAGAGGTGGGGATGTGATAGGAATACGGGATCAGTGCAGGATTAGTATAAATGGGTGGTTGATGGTCGGCACAGACTCGGTTGGCCGAAGGGCCTGTTTAAGTGCTGTATCTCTAAAGTAAAGTAAATACTGACACCTAGTGTCACTGACACCCAGTAACACAAACAAACACACACTGACACCCAGTCACACAGAGAAACACTGATACACTGACACCAAGTAACACAGACACACACTGACACCCAGTAAAAAAGACATACACTGACAACAAGTCACAAAGACATACACTGATACCAAGTCACAAAGACATACACTGATACCCAGTAACACAGAAACACACTGACACCAAGTAACAAAGACATACACTGACACCAAGTAACACAGACATACACTGACACCAGGTAACAAAGACATACAATTACACCAAGTAACAAAGACACACACTTACACCAAGTAACAAAGACAGACACTGATACCCAGGAACACAGAAACACACTTACACCAAGTAACAGAGACATACACTGACACCCAGTAACACAAACAAACACACACTGACACCCAGTAACACAGAGAAACACTAATAAACAGTAACAAAGACATACACTGACACCAACTAACACATTCACATACTGACACCCAGTAACAAAGACATACACTGACACCAAGTCACAAAGACATACACTGATACCCAGTAACATAGACACACACTGACACCAAGTAACAATGACATACACTGACACCAAGTAACAAAGACATACACTTACAACCAGTAACACAGACACACACTGATAGCGTGCAACACAGACACACTCTTACACCAATTAAGAAAGACAGACACTGATACCCAGTAACACAGACACAGACTTATATCAAGTAACAAAAACATGCACTGACACCCAGTAACAAAGACATACACAGACACCCAGTAACACAGACACACACGGACACCAAGTAACAACGACACACACTAGCACCAAGGAACACAGACACACACTGACACCCAGTAACACAGACACATACTTACACCAAGCAACGCAGACATACAATGACACAAAGTAACCAAGACATACACTGATACCCAGTAACACAGACACACACTTACACCAAGTAACACAGACATACACTGACAGCAAGTAACAAAGACATGCACTGATACCCAGGAACACAGACTCACACTTACACCAAGTAACACAGACACACACTTACACCAAGTAACAAAGACATACACTTACACCAAGTAACACAGACATACACTGACACCAAGGAACAAAGACATACAATTACACCAAGTATCAAAGACACACACATACACCAAGTAACAAAGACAGACACTGATACCCAGTAACACAGACACACACTTACACCAAGTAACAAAGACATACACTGACACCCAGTAACACAAACAAATACACACTGACACCCAGTAACACAAGGAAGCACTAATAAACAGTAACACAGATATACACTGACACCAAGTCACAAAGACACACACTGACACCCAGTAACAAAGACATACACTGACACCAAGTCACAACGACATACACTGATACCCAGGAACACAGACAGACACTGACACCCAGTAACAAAGACATACACTGATACCAAGTCACAAAGACATACACTGATACCCAGTAACACAGACACACGCTGACACCCAGCAACAAAGACATACACTGATACCAAGTCACAAAGACATGCACTGACACCCAGTAACAGAGACATACACTGATACCCAGGAACACAGACAGACACTGACACCCAGTAACAAAGACATACACTGATACCAAGTCACAAAGACATACACTGATACCCAGTAACACAGACACACGCTGACACCCAGCAACAAAGACAGACACTGATACCAAGTCACAAAGACATGCACTGACACCCAGTAACAGAGACACACACGGACACCAAGTAACAAAGACACACAGATACACCAAGTAACACAGACACACATTGACACCCAGTAACACAGACATACAATTACACCAAGTAACAAAGACACACACTTGCACCAAGTAACACAGATATACACTGACACAAAGTAACAAAGACATGCACTGACACCCAGTCACAGAGATACACACGGACACCAAGTAACAAAGACACACACTTACACCCAGTAACACAGACACACACTTACACTAAGTATCACAGACATACACTGACACCAAGTAACAAAGACATACACAGATACCCAGGAACACAGACACACACTTACACCAAGTAACACAGACACACACTTACACCGAGTAACAAAGACATACACTTACACCACGGAACACAGACATACACTGACACCAAGTAACAAAGACACACACTTGCACCAAGTAACAAAGACATACACTTACACCAAGTAACACAGACATACACTGACACCAAGTAACAAAGACATACAATTACACCAAGTAACAAAGACACACACTGACACCAAGTAACAAAGACATGCACTGACACCCAGTAACACAGACACACATGGAAACCAAGTAACAAAGACACACACTTACGCCAAGTAACACAGACACACACTGACACCCAGTAGCACAGACACACACTTACACCAAGTAACCCAGACATACACTGACACCAAGTAACAAAGACAGACACAGATACACAGTAACACGGACACACACTTACACCAAGTAACAAAGACATACACTGACACACAGTAACACAAACAAACACACACTGACACCCAGTAACACAGAGAAACACTAATAAACAGTAACAAAGACATACACTGACACCAACTAACACATTCACACACTGACACCCAGTAACAAAGACATACACTGACACCAAGTCGCAAGGACATACACTGATACCCAGTAACACAGACCCACACTGACACCAAGTAACAAAGACAGACACTGACACCAAGTAACAAAGACATACACTTACACCAATTAACAAAGCCAGACAATTACACCAATTAACAAAGACACCCACTTACACCAAGTATTTTGACGTACACTGACACCAAGTAACAAAGACATACATGATACCCATTAACACAGACACACACTTACACCAAGTAACAAAGACATACACTGACACCAAGTAACAAAGACATACACGGACACCCAGTAACAAAGACATACACTGATACCAAGTCACAAAGACATACACTGATACCCAGTAACACAAACAAACAGACACTGACACCCAGTAACACAGAGACACACTGACACCCAGTAAAAAAGACAGACACTGACACCAAGTCACTAAGCCATACACTGATGCCCAGTAACACAGACACACACTGACACCAAGTAACAAAGGCACACACTACGGGGGGGGGGGGGGGGGGGGGGGGGCACATTGGCGCATTGGTTAGCACCGCAGCCTCACAGCTCCAGGGACCCGGGTTCGATTCTGGGTACTGCCTATGCGGAGTTTGCAAGTTCTCCCTGTGTCTGCATGGGTTTCCTCCGCGAGCTCCGGTTTCCTCCCACATGGCAAAGACTTGCAGGTTGATATGTTAATTGGCCATCATAAATTGCCCCTCGTACAGGTAGGTGGTAGGGAAATATATAGGGAGAGGTGGGGATGTGATAGGAATACGGGATCAGTGCAGGATTAGTATAAATGGGTGGTTGATGGTCGGCACAGACTCGGTTGGCCGAAGGGCCTGTTTAAGTGCTGTATCTCTAAAGTAAAGTAAATACTGACACCTAGTGTCACTGACACCCAGTAACACAAACAAACACACACTGACACCCAGTCACACAGAGAAACACTGATACACTGACACCAAGTAACACAGACACACACTGACACCCAGTAAAAAAGACATACACTGACAACAAGTCACAAAGACATACACTGATACCAAGTCACAAAGACATACACTGATACCCAGTAACACAGAAACACACTGACACCAAAGTAACAAAGACATACACTGACACCAAGTCACACAGACACACACTGACACCAAGTAACAAAGACATACACTGACACCAAGTAACACAGACATGCACTGACACCAGGTAACAAAGACATACAATTACACCAAGTAACAAAGACACACTCTTACACCAAGTAACAAAGACAGACACTGATACCCAGGAACACAGAAACACACTTACACCAAGTAACAAAGACATACACTGACACCCAGTAACACAAACAAACACACACTGACACCCAGTAACACAGAGAAACACTAATAAACAGTAACAAAGACATACACTGACACCAACTAACACATTCACATACTGACACCCAGTAACAAAGACATACACTGACACCAAGTCACAAAGACATACACTGATACCCAGTAACATAGACACACACTGACACCAAGTAACAATGACATACACTGACACCAAGTAACAAAGACATACACTTACACCAAGTAACAAAGACATACATGATACCCATTAACACAGACACACATTTACACCAAGTAACAGAGACATACATTGACACCAAGTAACTAAGACATGAACTGATACCCTGTAACACAGACACACACTTACACCAAGTAACAAAGACAGACACTGATACCCAGTAACACAGACACACACTTACACCAAGTAACAAAGACATACACTGACACCAAGTAACAAAGACATACACTGACACGCAGTAACACAGACACACACGGACACCAAGTAACAATGACATACACTTACACCAAGTAACACAGACACACACTGACACCCAGTAACAAAGACATACACTGATACCAAGTCACAAAGACATACACTGATACCCAGTAACACAAACAAACACACACTGACACCCAGTAACACAGAGACACACTGACACCCAGTCAAAAAGACATGCACTGACACCAAGTCACAAAGACATACACTGATGCCCAGTAACACAGACATACACTGACACCAAGTCACAAAGACATACACTGCGGGGGGGGGGGGGGGGGGGGGGGCACATTGGCGCATTGGTTAGCACCGCAGCCTCACAGCTCCAGGGACCCGGGTTCGATTCTGGGTACTGCCTGTGTGGAGTTTGCATGTTCTCCCTGTGTCTGCGTGGGATTCCTCCGGGTGCTCCGGTTTCCTCCCACATGCCAAAGACTTGCAGGTTGATATGTTAATTGGCCATCATACATTGCCCCTAGTATAGGTAGGTGGTAGGGAAATATATCGGGATAGCTGGGGATGTGATAGGAATACGGGATTAGTGTCGGATTGGTATAAATGGGTGGTTGATGGTCGGCACAGACTCGGTGGGCCGAAGGGCCTGTTTAAGTGCTGTATCTCGAAACTAAACTAAATACTGACACTTAGTGTCACTGACACCCAGTAACACAAACAAACACACACTGACACCCAGTCGCACAGAGAAACATTGATACACTGACACCAAGTAACACAGACACACACTGACACCCAGTAACAAAGACATACACTGATACCAAGACACAAAGACATACACTGATACCCAGTAACACAAGCAAACAAACACTGACAACCAGTAGCACAGAGAAACACCGATACACTGTGACAATGACATACACTGACACCAAGTAACACAGACACACACTGACACCCTGTAAAAAAGACATACACTGACACCAAGTAACAAAGACATACACTTACACGAAGTATTTTGACATACACTGACACCAAGTAACAAAGACATACACTGACACCAAGTAACAAAGACATACACTGATACCCAGTAACGCAGACACACACTTACACCAAGTAGCAAATACATGCACTGACACCAAGTAAAAAGACAGACAATTAAACCAAGTAACAAAGACATACACTTACACGAAGTATTTTGACATACACTGACACCAAGTAACAAAGACATACACTGACACCAAGTAACAAAGACATACACTGATACCCAGTAACAAAGACACACACTGACACCCAGTAACAATGACATACACTGACACCAAGTAACAAAGACATACACTGACACCAAGTCACAAAGACACACACTGACACCAAGTAACAAAGACATACACTGACACCATTTCACAAAGACATACACTGACACCCAGTAACACAAACAAACACACGCTGACACCAGTAACACAGAGAAACACTAATAAACAGTAACAAAGACATACACTGACACCAACTAACACATTCACACACTGACACCCAGTAACAAAGACATACACTGACACCAAGTCACAAAGACATACACTGATACCAAGTCACAAAGACATACACTGATACCCAGTAACACAGACACACACTGACACCAAGTAACAAAGACATACACTGACACCAAGTAACAAAGACATACACTTACACCAAGGAACAAAGACAGACAATTACACCAAGTAACAAAGACACCCACTTACACCAAGTATTTTGACATACACTGACACCAAGTAACAAGGACATACATGATACCCAATAACACAGACACACACTTACACCAAGTAACACAGACATACACTGACACCAAGTAACAAGGACATACATGATACCCATTAACACAGACACACACTTACACCAAGGAACAAAGACAGACACTGATATCCAGTAACACAGACACACACTTACAACAAGTAACAAAGACATACTCTGACACCAAGTAACAAAGACATGCACTTACACCAAGTAACACAGACACACACTGACACCCAGTAACAAAGACATACGCTGATACCAAGTCACAAAGGCATACACTGATACCCAGTAGCACAAACAAACACACACTGACACCCAGTAACACAGAGACACACTGACACCCAGTAAAAAAGACATACACTGACACCAAGTCACAAAGACATACACTGATGCCCAGTAACACAGACACACACTGACACCAAGTAACAAAGGCACACACTGCGGGGGGCACATTGGCGCATTGTTTAGCACCGCAGCCTCACAGCTCCAGGGACCCGGGTTCGATTCTGGGAAATATATAGTTGATAGGTGGGGATGTGATAGGAATACGGGATGAGTGTAGGATTGCTATAAATGGGTGGTTGGTGGTCGGCACAGACTCGGTGGGCCAAAGGGCCTGTTTAATTGCTGTATCTCTAAACTAAACTAAATACTGACAACTAGTGTCACTGACACCCAGTAACACAAACAAACACACACTGACACCCAGTCACACAGACAAACACTGATACACTGACAACAAGTAACACAGACAAAAACTGACACCCAGTAACAAAGACATACACTGATACCAAGTCACAAATACATACACTGATACCCAGTACCACAAACAAACACACACTGACACCAAGTAGCACAGAGAAACACTGATACACAGTAACAATGACATACACTGACACCAAGTAACACAGACACACACTGACACCCAGGAAAAAAGACATACACTGACACCAAGTCACAAAGACATACACTGATACCAAGTCACAAAAACAAACACTGATACCCAGTAACACAGACCCACACTGACACCAAGTAACAAAGACATACACTGACACCAAGTAAAAAGACAGACAATTACACCAAGTAACAAAGACATACACTTACACCAAGTATTTTGACATACACTGACACCATGTAACAAAGACATACACTGATACCCATTAACGCAGACAGACACTTACACCAAGTAACAAAGACATACACTGACACCAAATCACAAAGACACACACTGACACCCAGTAACAAAGACATACACTGACACCAAGTCACAAAGACATACACTGATACCCAGTAACAAAGACACAAACTTACACCAAGTAACACAGACACACACTGTCACCCAGTAACACAAACAAACACACTGACACAAGGTAACGCAGACATACACTGACACCAAGTAACAAAGACAGACAATTACACCAAGTAACAAAGACATACACTTACACCAAGTATTTTGACATACACTGACACCAAGTCACAAAGACATACACTGATACCCAGTAACACAGACACACACTAACACCAAGTTCACAGACATACACTGACATCCAGTAACAAAGACATACACTGACACCCAGTAACGCAGACACACACTGACACCCAGTAACAAAGACATACACTGACACCAATTCACAAAGACATACACTGAAACCCAGTAACACAGACACACACTTACACCAAGTAACACAGACATACACTGACATCCAGTAACAAAGACATACACTGATACCCAGTAACATAGACACACACTGACACCAAGTAACAAAGACATACACTGACACCAAGTCACAAAGACACACACTGACACCCAGTAACAAAGAGAAACACTGATACACAGTAAAAAAGACATACACTGACACCAAGTCACAAAGACATACACTGATACCCAGTAACACAGACACACACTGATACCAAGTCACAAAGACATACACTGATACCCAGTAACACAGACAGACACTGACACCCAGTAACAAAGACATACACTGCTACCAAGTCACAAAGGCATACACTGATACCCAGTAACACAGACACACACTGACACCAATTAACAAAGACATACACTGACACCAAGTAACAAAGACATACACTGATACCAAGTTACAAAGACACACACTTTTCACCAAGTAACACAGACATACACTGACACCAAGTAGCAAAGACATACACTGACACCAAGTAACAAAGACATATACTTACACCAATTAACAAAGACAGACAATTACACCAAGTAACCAAGACATACACTTAAACCAAGTATTTTGACATACACTGACACCAAGTAGCAAAGACATACACTGATACCCAGTAACAAAGACATACACTGATACCAAGTCACAAAGACATACACAGATACCAAGTAACACAGACACACACTTACACCAAGTAACAAAGGCATACAATGACACCAAGTAACAAAGACATACACTTACACCCAGTAAAAAAGACATACACTTACACCAAGTAAAAAGGACATACACTGACACCAAGTAACAAAGACATACACTTACACCAAGTAAAAAATACAAACACTGACACCAAGTAACAAAGACATACACTGATACCCAGTAACACAGACACACACTTACTCCAAGTAACAAAGACATACACTGATACCCAGTTACACTGACACACACTTACACCAATTAGCACAGACACACAATGACTCCAAGTAACAAAGACATACACTGATACCCAGTAACACAGACACACACTTACACCAAGTAACAAAGACATACACTGATACCCAGTAACACAGACACACACTTACACCAAGTAACAAGGACATACACTGATACCCAGTAACACAGACACACATTTGCACCAAGTAACAAGGACATACACTGATACCAAGTAAAAAAGACACAAACTGACACCAAGGAACAAAGACATACAATGATACCCAGTAACACAGACACACACTTACATCAAGTAACAGTGACATACACAGACACCCAGTAACACAGACACGCACTGACACCCAGTAACAAAGACATACACTGACACCAAGTCACAAAGACATACACTGACACCAAGTAACAAAGACTTACACTGATACCAAGGAACAAAGACATACACTGATACCCAGTAACACAGACACACACTTACACCAAGTAACAAAGACATACACTGATACCCAGTAACACAGACACACACTTACACCAAGTAACAAAGACATACACTGATACCCAGTAACACAGACACACACTTACACCAAGTAACAAGGACATACACTGATACCCAGTAACACAGACACACATTTGCACCAAGTAACAAGGACATACACTGATACCAAGTAAAAAAGACACACACTGACACCAAGGAACAAAGACATACAATGATACCCAGTAACACAGACACACACTTACATCAAGTAACAGTGACATACACAGACACCCAGTAACACAGACACGCACTGACACCCAGTAACAAAGACATACACTGACACCAAGTCACAAAGACATACACTGACACCAAGTAACAAAGACTTACACTGATACCAAGTAACAAAGACATACACTGATAACCAGTAACACAGACACACAATGACACCAAGTATCAAAGATATACACTGATACCAATAACACAGACACACACTTACACCAAGTAACACAGACATGCACTGACACCCAGTAACACAGACAGACACTGACACCAAGTAAAAAAGTCATGCACTGATACCCAGTAACACAGACACACACTTACACCAAGTCACAAAGACATACACTTACACCACGTCACACAGACATACAATGATACCCAGTAACAAAGACAACCACTTACATCAAGTACAAAGACATACACTAACACCAAGTAACAAATAAGTACACTTACTCCCAGTAACAAAGACATACACTGATACCCAGTAACACAGACACGCACTGACACCCAGCAACAAAGTCATACACTGATACCCAGTAACACAGACACACACTGACAGCCAGTAACACAAACAAACACACACTGACACCCAGTAACACAGAGAACCACTGATACACAGTAACAAAGACATACACTGACACGAAGTAACACAGACACACACTGACACCCAGTAATAAAGACATACAATGACATCAAGTCACAAAGACATACACTGATACCAAGTCGCAAAGACATACACTGATACCCAGTAACAACGACACACACTGACACCAAGTAACAAAGACAGACACTGACACCAAGTAACAAAGGCATACGCTTACAACAAGTATCAAAGACACACACTTACACCAAGTAACACAGACATACACTGACACCAAGTAACAGAGACATACACTGACACCAGGTAATAAAGACATACACTGACACCTAGTAACAAAGACATACACTGATACCCAGTAACACAGACACACACTTACACCAAGTAACAAAGACATACACTGGTACCCAGTAACACAGACACAAACGTACACTAAGTAATAAAGACATCACACACTGACACAAAGTAACAAAGACATACACTTACACCAAGTAACAAAGACACACACTGAAACCAAGTAACAAAGACATACACTGATACCCAGTAACTCAGACACACACTTACACCAAGTAACAATGACATCCACAGACACCCAGTAACACAGACATGCACTGACACCCAGTCGCAAAGACATACACTGACACAAAGTAACAAAGACATACACTGATACCAAGTAACAAAGACATGCACTGATACCCAGTAACACAGACACACAATGACACCAAGTAACAAAGACAAACACTGTTAACCAGTAACACAGACACACACTTACACCAAGTAACAAAGACATACACTGACACCAATTAACAAAGACATACACTGATACCCAGTAACACAGACACACACTTACACCAAGTAACACAGGCATACACTGACACCAAGTAACAAAGACATACACTTACACCAAGTAAAAAATACAAACACTGACACCAAGTAACAAAGACATACACTGATACCCAGTAACACAGACACACACTTACTCCAAGTAACAAAGACATACACTGATACCCAGTTACACTGACACACACTTACACCAATTCACACAGACACACAAAAACTCCAGGTAACAAAGACATACACTGATACCCAGTAACACAGACACACACTTACACCAAGTAACAAAGACAGACACTGATACCCAGTAACACAGACACACATTTGCACCAAGTAACGAGGACATACACTGATACCAAGTAAAAAAGATATACACTGACACCAAGTAACAAAGACATACAATGATACCCAGTAACACAGACACACACTTACACCAAGTAACAATGACATACACAGACACCCAGTAACACAGACACGCACTGACTCCCAGTAACAAAGACATACACTGACACCAAGTCACAAAGACATACACTGACACCAAGTAACAAAGACTTACACTGATACCAAGTAACAAAGACATACACTGGTAGCCAGTAACACAGACACACAATGACACCAAGTATCAAAGACATACACTGATACCAATAACACAGACACACACTTACACCAAGTAACACAGACATGCACTGACACCAAGACACAAAGACAGACACTGACACCAAGTAACAAAGTCATGCACTGATACCCTGTAACACAGACACACACTTACACCAAGTAACAAAGACATACACTTACACCACGTCACACAGACATACAATGATACCCAGTAACAAAGACATACACTTACATCAAGTCACACAGACATACACTGACACCAAGTAACAAAGACATCCACTTACATCAAGTACAAAGACATACACTGACACCAAGTAACAAATAAATACACTTACACCAAGTAACAAAGACATACACTGATACCCAGTAACACAGACACGCACTGACACCCAGCAACAAAGTCATACACTGATACCCAGTAACACAGACACACACTGACAGCCAGTAACACAAGCAAACACACACTGACACCCAGTAACACAGAGAACCACTGATACACAGTAACAAAGACATACACTGACACGAAGTAACACAGACACACACTGACACCCAGTAATAAAGACATACAATGACATCAAAACACAAAGACATACACTGATACCCAGTAACAACGACACACACTGACACCAAGTAACAAAGACATACACTGACACCAAGTAACAAAGGCATACGCTTACACCAAGTATCAAAGACACACACTTACACCAAGTAACACAGACATACACTGACACCAAGCAACAAAGACATACACTGACACAAGGTAACAAAGACATACACTGATACCCAGTAAAACATACACACACTCACACCAAGTAACAAAGACATACACTGATACCCAGTAACACAGACACACACTTACACCAAGTAACACAGACTTACACTGACACCAAGTAACAAAGACATACACTGATACCCAGTAACACAGGCACACACTGACAACAAGGAACAAAGACAAACACTGACACCAAATAACAAAGACATACACTTACACCAAGTAACAAAGACACACACTGACACCAAGTAACACAGACATACACTGACACCAAGTAACAAAGACAGACATTTACACCAAGTAACAAAGACATACACTTACACCAAGTATTTTGACATGCACTGACACCAAGTAACAAAGACATACACTGATACCAAGTAACACAGACACACACTCACACCAAGTAACAAAGACATACACTGATACCCAGTAACACAGACACACAATTACACCAAGTAACAAAGACATACACTGACACCCAGTAACAAAGACACACACTGACACCATGTAACACAGACATACACTGACACCAAGTAACAGGAGATACACTGACACCCAGTAACACAGACACACACTTACACCATGTAACAAAGACATACACTGACATCAAGTAACAAAAACATACACTGATACCCAGTAACACAGATACACACTTACACCAAGTAACAAAGACACACACTTACACCAAGTAACACAGACATACACTGACAACAAGTAATAAAGGCATACACTGACACCAAGTAACAAAGACATAAACTGAGACACAGTAACAAAGACACACACTTACACCAAGTAACACAGACATACATTGACACCCAGTAACAAAGACATACCCTGATACCCAGTAACACAGACACGCACTGACACCCATTAACAAAGACATACACTGACACCAAGTAACAAAGACCGACATTGATACACAGTAACACAGACACACCCTTAAACCCAGTCACA
This sequence comes from Heterodontus francisci, assembly GCF_036365525.1. Taxonomy (NCBI): domain Eukaryota; kingdom Metazoa; phylum Chordata; class Chondrichthyes; order Heterodontiformes; family Heterodontidae; genus Heterodontus; species Heterodontus francisci. The sequence goes on along the minus strand of NW_027141112.1, from coordinate 608,155 downwards.
AAGACATACACTGACACCCAGTAAGAAAGACATACACTGATACCCAGTGACACAGACACGCACTGACACCCAGTAACAAAGACATACACTGACACCAAGTCACAAAGACATACACTGACACCAAGTAACAAAGAAATACAATGACACCAAGTAACAAAGACATACACTGATACCCAGTAACACAGACACACACTTACACCAAGTAACAAAGACATGCACTGATACCCAGGAACACAGACACAAACTTACACTAAGTAATAAAGACATCACACACTGACACAAAGTAACAAAGACATACACTTACACCAAGTAACAAAGACAAACACTGACACCAAGTAACAAAGACATACACTGATACCCAGTAACACAGACACACACTTACACCAAGTAACAATGACATCCACAGACACCCAGGAACACAGACATGCACTGACACCCAGTCACAAAGACATACACTGACACCAAGTCACAAAGACATACACTGACACAAAGTAACAAAGACATACACTGATACCAAGTAACAAAGACATACACTGATACCCAGTAACACAGACACACAATGACACCAAGTAACAAAGACATACACTGTTAACCATTAACACAGACACACACTTACACCAAGTAACAAAGACATACACTGACACCAATTAACAAAGACATACACTGATACCCAGTAACGCAGACACACACTTACACCAAGTAACAAAGGCATACACTGACACCAAGTAACAAAGACATACACTTACACCAAATAAAAATACAAACACTGACACCAAGTAACAAAGACATACACTGATACCCAGTAACACAGACACACACTTACTCCAAGTAACAAAGACATACACTGATAACCAGTTACACTGACACACATTCGCACCAAGTAACAAGGACATACACTGATACCAAGTAAAAAAGACATACACTGACACCAAGTAACACAGACACACATTCGCACCAAGTAACAAGGACATACACTGATACCGAGGAACACAGACACACACTTACACCAAGTAACAAAGACAGACACTGATACCCAGTAACACAGACACACATTCGCACCAAGTAACAAGGACATACACTGATACCGAGTAAAAAAGACATACACTGACACCAAGTAACAAAGACATACAATGATACCCAGTAACACAGACACACACTTACACCAAGTAACAATGACATACACAGACACCCAGTAACACAGACACGCACTGACACCCAGTAACAAAGACATACACTGACACCAAGTCACAAAGACATACACTGACACCAAGTAACAAAGACATACACTGATACCAAGTAACAAAGACATACACTGATATCCAGTAACACAGACACACAATGACACCAAGTATCAAAGACATACACTGATACCAATAACACAGACACACACTTACACCAAGTAACACAGACATACACTGACACCAAGTCATAAAGACAGACACTGACACCAAGTAACAAAGTCATGCACTGATACCCAGTAACACAGACACACACGTACACCAAGTAACAAAGACATACACTTACACCACGTAACACAGACATACAATGATACCCAGTAACAAAGACATACACTTACCCCAAGTAACACAGACATACACTGACACCAAGTAACAAAGACATCCACTTACATCAAGTACAAAGACATACACTGACACCAAGTAACAAATAAATACACTTACACCAAGTAACAAAGACATACACTGATACCCAGTAACACAGACACGCACTGACACCCAGCAACGAAGTCATACACTGATACCCAGTAACACAGACACACACTGACAGCCAGTAACACAAACAAACACACACTGACACCCAGTAACACAGAGAACCACTGATACACAGTAACAAAGACATACACAGACACGAAGTAACACAGACACACACTGACACCCAGTAATAAAGACATACAATGACATCAAGTCACAAAGACATACACTGATACCAAGTAGCAAAGACATACACTGATACCCAGTAACAACGAAACACACTGACATCAAGTAACAAAGACATACACTGACACCAAGTAACAAAGGCATACGCTTACACCAAGTATCAAAGACACACACTTACATCAAGTAACACAGACATACACTGACACCAAGTAACAAAGACATACACTGACACCAAGTAACAAAGACATACACTGATACCCAGTAAAACATACACACACTGACACCAAGTAACAAAGACATACACTGATACCCAGTAACACAGACACACACTTACACCAAGTAACACAGACATACACTGACACCAAGTAACAAAGACATACACTGATACCCAGTAACACAGGCACACACTGACACCAAGGAACAAAGACAAACACTGACACCAAATAACAAAGACATACACTTACACCAAGTAACAAAGACACACTCTGACACCAAGTAACACAGACATACACTGACACCAAGTAACAAAGTCAGACACTGATACCAAGTAACGAAGACATACACTGTTAACCAGTAACACAGACACACACTTACACCAAGTAACAAAGACATACACTGACACCAATTAACAAAGACATACACTGATACCCAGTAACACAGACACACACTTACACCAAGTAACAAAAGCATGCACTGACACCAAGTAACAAAGACATACACTTACAACAAGTAAAAAATACAAACACTGACACCAAGTAACAAAGACATACACTGATACCCAGTAACACAGACACAAACTTACTCCAAGTAACAAAGACGTACACTGATACCCAGTTACACTGACACACACTTACACCAATTAACACAGACACACAAAGACTCCAAGTAACAAAGACATACACTGATACCCAGTAACACAGACACACACTTACACCAAGTAACAAAGACATACACTGATACCGAGGAACACAGACACACACTTACACCAAGTAACAAAGACAGACACTGATACCCAGTAACACAGACACACATTTGCACCAAGTAACAAGGACATACACTGATACCAAGTAAAAAAGACATCCACTGACACCAAGTAACAAAGACATACAATGATACCCAGTAACACAGACACACAATTACACCAAGTAACAATGACATACACGGACACCCAGTAACACAGACACACACTTACACCAAGTAACAAACACATACACTAACACCAAGTAACACAGACATACACTGACACCAAGTAACAAAGACATACAATTACACCAAGTAACAAAGACACACTCTTACACAAAGTATCAAAGACAGACACAGATACCCAGTAAAACAGACACACACTTACACCAAGAAACATAGACATACACTGACAACCAGTAACACAAACAAACACACACTGACACCCAGTAACACAGAGAAACACTAATAAACAGTAACAAAGACATGCACTGACACCAACTAACACATTCACACACTGACACCCAGTAACAAAGACATACATGATACCCATTAACACAGACACACACTTCCACCAAGTAACACAGACATACACTGACACCAAGTAACAAAGACATGCACTGATACCCTGTAACACAGACACACACTTACACCAAGTAACAAAGACATACACTGACACCAAGTAACAAAGACAGACACTTACACCAAGTAACACAGACACACACTGACACCCGGTAACAATGACATAAACTGATATCAAGTCACAAAGACACACACTGATACCCAGTAACACAAACAAACACACACTGACACCCAGTAACACAGAGACACACTGACAACCAGTTAAAAGACATACACTGACACCAAGTCACAAAGACATGCACTGATGCCCAGTAACACAGACACACAGTGACACCAAGTAACAAAAGCACACATTGCGGGGTGGGGGGGGGGGGGGGGGGGACATTGGCGCATTGGTTAGCACCGCAGCCTCACAGATCCAGGGACCCGGGTTCGATTCTGGGTACTGCCTGTGCGGAGTTTGCAAGTTCTCCCTGTTTCTGCGTGGGTTTCCTCCGCGTTCTCCGGTTTCCTCCCACATGCCAAAGACTTGCAGGTTGATATGTTAATTGGCCATCATAAATTGCCCCTAGTATAGGTAGGTGGTAGGGAAATATATAGGGATAGGTGGGGATGTGATAGGAATACGGGATCAGTGTAGGATTAGTATAAATGGGCGGTTGATGTTCGGCACAGACTCGATCGGCCGAAGAGCCTGTTTAAGTGCTGTATCTCTAAACTAAATTAAATACTGACACCTAGTGTCACTGACACCCAGTAACACAAACAAACACACAATGACACCCAGTCACACAGAGAAACACTGATACAATGACACCAAGTAACACAGACACACACTGACACACAGTAACAAAGACATACACTGATACCAAGTCACAAAGACATACACTGATACCCAGTAACACAAACAAACACACACTGACAACCAGTAGCACAGAGAAACACTGATACACAGTAACAATGACATACACTGACACCAAGTAACACAGACACACACTGACACCCAGTAAAAAAGACATACACTGACACCAAGTCACAAAGACATACACTGATACCAAGTCACAAAGACATACACTGATACCCAGTAACACAGACACACACTGACACAAAGCAACCGAGACATACACTGACACCAAGTAACACAGACATACACTGACACCAGGTAACAAAGACATACAATTACACCAAGTAACAAAGACACACACTTACACCAAGTAACACAGACATACACTGACACCAGGTAACAAAGACATACAATTACACCAAGTAACAAAGACACACACTTACACCAAGTAACAAAGACAGACACTGATACCCAGAAACACAGACACACACTTACACCAAGTAACAAAGACATACACTGACACCCAGTAACACAAACAAACACACACTGACCCCCAGTAACACAGAGAAACACTAATAAACAGTAACAAAGACATACACTGACACCAACTAACACATTCACATACTGACACCCAGTAACAAAGACATACACTGACACCAAGTCACAAAGACATACACTTATACCAAGTCATAAAGACATACACTGTTACCCAGTAACACAGACACACACTGACACCAGGTAAGAAAGACATACACTGACACCAAGTAACAAAGACATACACTTACACCAAGTAACAAAGACAGACAATTACACCAATTAACAAAGACACCCACTTACACCAAGTATTTTGACATACACTGACACCAAGTAACAAAGACATACATGATACCCATTAACACAGACACACACTTACACCAAATAACACAGACATACACTGACACCAAGTAACAAAGACATGCACTGATACCCTGTAACACTGACACACACTTACACCAAGTAACAAAGACAGACACTGATACCCAGTAACACAGACACACACTACCACCAAGTAACAAAGACATGCACTGACACCAAGTAACAAAGACATACACTAACACGCAGTAACACAGACACACACGGACACCAAGTAACAATGACGTACACTTACACCAAGTAACACAGCCACACACTGACACCCAGTAAAAAAGACATGCACTGATACCAAGACACAAAGACATGCACTGACACCCAGTAACACAAACAAACGCACACTGACACCCAGTAACACAGAGATACACTGACACCCAGTACAAAAGACATACACAGACACCAAGTCACAAAGACATACACTGATGCCCAGGAACACAGACACACACTGACACCAAAGCAACCAAGACATACACTGACACCAAGTAACACAGACATACACTGACACCAGGTAACAAAGACATACAATTACACCAAGTAACAAAGACACACACTTACACCAAGTAACAAAGACAGACACTGATACCCAGAAACACAGACACACACTTACACCAAGTAACAAAGACATACACTGACACCCAGTAACACAAACAAACACACACTGACCCCCAGTAACACAGAGAAACACTAATAAACAGTAACAAAGACATACACTGACACCAACTAACACATTCACATACTGACACCCAGTAACAAAGACATACACTGACACCAAGTCACAAAGACATACACTTATACCAAGTCACAAAGACATACACTGTTACCCAGTAACACAGACACACACTGACACCAAGTAAGAAAGACATACACTGACACCAAGTAACAAAGACATACACTTACACCAAGTAACAAAGACAGACAATTACACCAATTAACAAAGACACCCACTTACACCAAGTATTTTGACATACACTGACACCAAGTAACAAAGACATACATGATACCCATTAACACAGACACACACTTACACCAAATAACACAGACATACACTGACACCAAGTAACAAAGACATGCACTGATACCCTGTAACACAGACACACACTTACACCAAGTAACAAAGACAGACACTGATACCCAGTAACACAGACACACACTACCACCAAGTAACAAAGACATGCACTGATACCAAGTAACAAAGACATACACTAACACGCAGTAACACAGACACACACGGACACCAAGTAACAATGACGTACACTTACACCAAGTAACACAGCCACACACTGACACCCAGTAAAAAAGACATGCACTGATACCAAGACACAAAGACATGCACTGACACCCAGTAACACAAACAAACACACACTGACACCCAGTAACACAGAGACACACTGACACCCAGTACAAAAGACATACACAGACACCAAGTCACAAAGACATACACTGATGCCCAGGAACACAGACACACACTGACACCAAGAAACAAAGTCACACACTGCGGAGGGGGGGGGGGGGGCACATTGGCGCATTGGTTAGCACCGCAGCCTCACAGCTCCAGGGACCCGGGTTCGATTCTGGGTACTGCCTGTGCGGAGTTTGCATGTTCTCCCTGTGTCTGCGTGGGATTCCTGCGGGTGCTCCGGTTTCCTCCCACATGCCAAAGACTTGCAGGTTGATATGTTAATTGGCCATCATAAATGTCCCCTAGTATTGGTAGGTGGTAGGGAAATATATAGGGATAGGTGGGGATGTGATAGGAATACGGGATTAGTGTAGGATTAGTATAAATGGGTGGTTGATGGTCGGCACAGACTCGGTGGGCCAAAGGGTCTGTTTAAGTGCTGTATCTCTAAACTAAACTTAATATTGACACCTAGTGTCACTGACACCCAGTGGCACAAACAAACGCACAGAGAAACATTGATACACTGACACCAAGTAACACAGACTCACACTGACACCCAGTAACAAAGACATACACTGATACCAAGTCACAAAGACATACACTGATACCCAGTAACACAAACAAACACACACTGACAACCAGTAGCACAGAGAAACACTGATCCACAGTAACAATGACAAAAACTGACACCAAATAACACAGACTAACACTGACACCCAGTACAAAAGACATACACTGAAACCAAGTCACAAAGACATACACTGATACCAAGTCACAAAGACATACACTGATACCCAGTAACACAGACACACACTGACACCAAGTAACAAAGACATACAATGATACCGAATAACGCAGACAGACACTTACACCAAGTAACAATGACATACACTGACACCAAGTAACAAAGACATACACTGATACCCAGTAACGCAGACACAGACTTACACCAAGTAATAATGACATACACTGACACCAAGTAACAAAGACAGACACTGACACCAAGTCACAAAGACATACACTGATACCAAGTCACAAAGACATACACTGATACCCAGTAACGCAGACACACACTTACACCAAGTAATAATGACATACACTGACACCAGGTAACAAAGACAGACACTGACACCAAGTCACAAAGACATACACTGATACCAAGTCACAAAGACATACACTGACACCAAGTAACACAGACACACACTTACACCAAGTAACAAAGACATACACATACACCAAGTAACAAAGACACACACTTACACCAAGTAACAAAGACAGACACTGATACCCAGTAACGCAGACACACACTTACACCAAGTAACAAAGACATACACTGACACCCAGTAACACAAACAAACACACACTGACACCCAGCAACACAGAGAAACACTAATAAACAGTAACAAAGACATACACTGAGACCAAATATCACAGACACACACTGACACCCAGTAACAAAGACACACACTGACACCAAGTCACAAAGACATACACTGATACCAAGTCACAAAGACGTACACTGATACCCAGTAACACAGACACACACTGACACCAAGTAACAAAGACATACACTTACACCAAGTAACAAAGACAGACAATTCCACCAAGTAACAAAGAAATACACTTACACCAAGTATTTTGACAGACACTGACACCAAGTAACAAAGACATACACTGATACCCAGTAACACAGATACACCCTTACACCAAGTAACAAAGAAATACACTTACACCAAGTATTTTGACAGACACTGACACCAAGTCACAAAGACACACACTGACACCCAGTAACAAAGACATACACTGACACCCAGTAACACAGACACACACGGACACCAAGTAACAAAGACACAGACTTACACCAAGTAACACAGACACAAACTGACACCCATTAACACAGACACACACTTACACCAAGTAACAAAGACATACACTGATACCCAGTAACACAGACACACATTTACGCCATGTAACAAAGACATACACTGTCACCCAGGAACACAGACACACACGGACACCAAGTAACAAAGACAGAGACTTACACCAAGTAACACAGACACAAACTGACACCCAGTAACACAGACACACACTTGCACCAAGTACAAAAACAGACACTGATACCCAGGAACACAGACACACACTTACACCAAGTAACAAAGACATACACTGACACCCAGTAACAAAGACATACACTGACACCCAGTAACACAGACCCACACGGACACCAAGTAAAAAAGACACACACTTACACCAAGTAACACAGACACAGACTGACACCCAGTAACAGAGACAAACACTTACACCAAGCAACACAGACATGCAATGACACCAAGTCACAAAGACATACACGGATACCCAGTAACACAGACATACACTGATACCCAGTAACACAGTGATACAATCACAGCAAGTAACAAAGACAGGCAATTACACCAACGAACAAAGACATACACTTACACCAAGTATTTTGACATGCACTGACACCAAGTAACAAAGATATACACTGATACCAAGTAACACAGACACACACTTACAACAGGTAACAAAGACATACACTGACAGCAAGTCACAAAGACACACACTGACACCCAGTAACAAAGACATACACTGACACCAAGTCACAAAGACATACACTGACAACCAGTAACACAGACACACACTTACACCAAGAAACAAAGACATACACTGACACCAAGTAACAAAGACATACACTGATACCCAGTAACACAGACACAGACTGACACCAAGTAACAAAAACATACACTGACACCCAGTAACAAAGACATACACAGACACCAAGTCATAAAGACATGCACTGACAGCCAGTAACACAGACACACACTGATACCGTGTAACACAGACACACTCTTACACCAAGTAACAAAGACAGACACTGATACCCAGTAACACAGATACAGACTTACACCAAGTAACAAAAACATGCACTGACACCCAGTAACAAAGACATACACAGACACCCAGTAACACAGACACACACGGACACCAAGTAACAACGACACACACTAGCACCAAGGAACACAGACACACACTGACACCCAGTAACAAAGACACATACTTACACCAAGCAACGCAGACATACAATGACACAAAGTAACCAAGACATACACTGATAACCAGTAACACAGACACACACTTACACCAAGTAACACAGACATACGCTGACACCAAGTAACAAAGACATACACTGATACCCAGGAACACAGACACACACTTACACCAAGTAACACAGATATACACTGACACAAAGTAACAAAGACATGCACTGACACCCAGTCACAGAGACACACACGGACACCAAGTAACAAAGACACACACTTACACCAAGTAACACAGACACACACTGACACCCAGTAACACAGACACACACTTACACCAAGTAACACAGACATACACTGACACCAAGTAACAAAGACATACACAGATACCCAGTAACACAGACACACACTTACACCAAGTAACACAGACACACACTTACACAGAGTAACAAAGACATACACTTACACCACGGAACACAGACATACACTGACACCAAGTAATAAAGGCATACAATTACACCAAGTATCAAAGACACACACATACACCAAGTAACAAAGACAGACACCGATGCCAAGTAACACAGACACACACTTACACCAAGTAACAAAGACATACACTGACACCCAGTAACACAAACAAACACACACTGACACCCAGTAGCACAGAGAAGCACTAATAAACAGTAGCACAGACATACACTGACACCAAGTCACAAAGACACACACTGACACCAAGTAACAAAGACAGGCAATTACACCAACTAACAAAGACATACACTTACACCAAGTAATTTGACATGCACTGACACCAAGTAACAAAGACATACACTGATACCCAGTAACACAGACACACACTTACAACAGGTAACAAAGACATACACTGACACCAAGTCACAAAGACACACACTGACACCCAGTAACAAAGACATACACTGACACCAAGTCACAAAGACATACACTGACAACCAGTAACACAGACACACACTTACACCAAGTAACAAAGACATACACTGACACCAAGTAACAAAGACATACACTGATACCCAGTAACACAGACACAGACTTACACCAAGTAACAAAAACATACATTGACACCCAGTAACAAAGACATACACAGACACCAAGTCACAAAGACATACACTTACAACCAGTAACACAGACACACACTGACAGTTTGTAACACAGACACACTCTTACACCAAGTAACAAAGACAGACACTGATACCCAGTAACACAGACACAGACTTACATCAAGTAACAAAAACATGCACTGACACCCAGTAACAAAGACATACACAGACACTCAGTAACACAGACACACACGGACACCAAGTATCAACGACACACACTAGCACCAAGGAACACAGACACACACTGACACCCAGTAACACAGACACATACTTACACCAAGCAACGCAGACATACAATGACACAAAGTAACCAAGACATACACTGATACCAAGTAACACAGACACACACTTACACCAAGTAACACAGACATACACTGACAGCAAGTAACAAAGACATGCACTGATACCCAGGAAAACAGACTCACACTTACACCAAGTAACACAGACACACACTTACACCAAGTAACAAAGACATACACTTACACCAAGTAACACAGACATACACTGACACCAAGGAACAAAGACATACAATTACACCAAGTATCAAAGACACACACATACACCAAGTAACAAAGACAGACACTGATACCCAGTAACACAGACACACACTTACACCAAGTAACAAAGACATACACTGACACCCAGTAACACAAACAAATACACACTGACACCCAGTAACACAGAGAAGCACTAATAAACAGTAACACAGACATACACTGACACCAAGTCACAAAGACACACACTGACACCCAGTAACAAAGACATACACTGACACCAAGTCACAAAGACATACACTGATACCCAGGAACACAGACAGACACTGACACCCAGTAACAAAGACATACACTGATACCAAGTCACAAAGACATACACTGATACCCAGTAACACAGACACACGCTGACACCCAGCAACAAAGACATACACTGATACCAAGTCACAAAGACATGCACTGACACCCAGTAACAGAGACATACACTGATACCCAGGAACACAGACAGACACTGACACCCAGTAACAAAGACATACACTGATACCAAGTCACAAAGACATACACTGATACCCAGTAACACAGACACACGCTGACACCCAGCAACAAAGACAGACACTGATACCAAGTCACAAAGACATGCACTAACACCCAGTAACAGAGACACACACGGACACCAAGTAACAAAGACACACAGATACACCAAGTAACACAGACACACATTGACACCCAGTAACACAGACATACAATTACACCAAGTAACAAGACACACACTTACACCAAGTAACACAGATATACACTGACACAAAGTAACAAAGACATGCACTGACACCCAGTCACAGAGACACACACGGACACCAAGTAACAAAGACACACACTTACACCCAGTAACACAGACACACACTTACACTAAGTATCACAGACATACACTGACACCAAGTAACACAGACATACACAGATACCCAGGAACACAGACACACACTTACACCAAGTAACTCAGACACACACTTACACAGAGTAACAAAGACATACACTTACACCACGGAACACAGACATACACTGACACCAAGTAACAAAGACACACACTTGCACCAAGTAACAAAGACATACACTTACACCAAGTAACACAGACATACACTGACACCAAGTAACAAAGACATACAATTACACCAAGTAACAAAGACACACACTGACACCAAGTAACAAAGACATGCACTGACACCCAGTAACACAGACACACATGGAAACCAAGTAACAAAGACACACACTTACGCCAAGTAACACAGACACACACTGACACCCAGTAGCACAGACACACACTTACACCAAGAAACACAGACATGCACTGACACCATGTAACAAAGACATGCACTGATAAACTGGAACACAGACATACACTGACACCAAGTAACAAAGACAGACACAGATACACAGTAACACAGACACACACTTACACCAAGTAACAAAGACATACACTGACACACAGTCACACAAACAAACACACACTGACACCCAGTAACACAGAGAAACACTAATAAACAGTAACAAAGACATACACTGACACCAACTAACACATTCACACACTGACACCCAGTAACAAAGACATACACTGACACCAAGTCACAAAGACATACACTGATACCCAGTAACACAGACCCACACTGACACCAAGTAACAAAGACAGACACTGACACCAAGTAACAAAGACATAGAATTACACCAATTAACAAAGACACCCACTTACACCAAGTATTCTGACGTACACTGACACCAAGTAACAAAGACATACATGATACCCATTAACACAGACACACACTTACACCAAGTAACAAAGACATACACTGACACCAAGTAACAAAGACATACACTGACACCCAGTAACACAGACACACACGGACACCAAGTAACAAAGACATACACTTACACCAAGTAACACAGACACACACTGACACCCAGTAACAAAGACATACACTGACACCCAGTAACAAAGACAGACACTGACACCAAGTCACAAAGACATACACTGATAGCCAGTAACAAAGACATACACTGATACCCAGTAACACAGACGCACACTTACACCAAGTAACAGAGACATACACTTACACCAAGTAACACAGACACACACTGACACCCAGTAACAAAGACATACACTGATACCAAGTCACAAAGACATACACTGATACCCAGTAACACAAACAAACACACACTGACACCCAGTAACACAGAGACACACTGACACCCAGTAAAAAAGACATACACTGACACCAAGTCACTAAGCCATACACTGATGCCCAGTAACACAGACACACACTGACACCAAGTAACAAAGGCACACACTACGGGGGGGGCACATTGGCGCATTGGTTAGCACCGCAGCCTCACAGCTGCAGGGACCCGGGTTCGATTCTGGGTACTGCCTATGCGGAGTTTGCAAGTTCTCCCTGTGTCTGCATGGGTTTCCTCCGCGAGCTCCGTTTTCCTGCCACATGGCAAAGACTTGCAGGTTGATATGTTAATTGGCCATCATAAATTGCCCCTAGCACAGGTAGGTGGTAGGGAAATATATAGGGATAGGTGGGGATGTGATAGGAATACGGGATCAGTGCAGGATTAGTATAAATGGGTGGATGATGGTCGGCACAGACTCGGTTGGCCGAAGGGCCTGTTTAAGTGCTGTATCTCTAAAGTAAAGTAAATACTGACACCTAGTGTCACTGACACCCAGTAACACAAACAAACACACACTGACACCCAGTCACACAGAGAAACACTGATACACTGACACCAAGTAACACAGACACACACTGACACCCAGTAAAAAAGACATACACTGACAACAAGTCACAAAGACATACACTGATACCAAGTCACAAAGACATACACTGATACCCAGTAACACAGAAACACACTGACACCAAAGTAACAAAGACATACAATGACAACAAGTCACACAGACACACACTGACACCAAGTAACAAAGACACACACTGACACCAAGTAACACAGACATACACTGACACCAGGTAACAAAGACATACAATTACACCAAGTAACAAAGACACACACTTACACCAAGTAACAAAGACAGACACTGATACCCAGGAACACAGAAGCACACTTACACCAAGTAACAAAGACATACACTGACACCCAGTAACACAAACAAACACACACTGACAACCAGTAACACAGAGAAACACTAATAAACAGTAACAAAGACATACACTGACACCAACTAACACATTCACAGACTGACACCCAGTAACAAAGACATACACTGACACCAAGTCACAAAGACATACACTGATACCCAGTAACATAGACACACACTGACACCAAGTAACAAAGACATACACTGACACCAAGTAACAAAGACATACACTTACACCAAGTAACAAAGACAGACAATTACACCAAGTAACAAAGACACCCACTTATACCAAGTATTTTGACATGCACTGACACCAAGTAACAAAGACATACATGATACCCATTAACACAGACACACACTTACACCAAGTAACAGAGACATACATTGACACCAAGTAACTAAGACATGAACTGATACCCTGTAACACAGACACACACTTACACCAAGTAACAAAGACAGACACTGATACCCAGTAACACAGACACACACTTACACCAAGTAACAAAGACATACACTGACACCAAGTAACAAAGACATACACTGACACGCAGTAACACAGACACACACGGACACCAAGTAACAATGACATACACTTACACCAAGTAACACAGACACACACTGACACCCAGTAACAAAGACATACACTGATACCAAATCACAAAGACATATACTGATACCCAGTAACACAAACAAACACACACTGACACCCAGTAACACAGAGACACACTGACACCCAGTCAAAAAGACATGCACTGACACCAAGTCACAAAGACATACACTGATGCCCAGTAACACAGACATACACTGACACCAAGTCACAAAGACATACACTGCGGGGGGGGGGCACATTGGCGGATTGGTTAGCACCGCAGCTTCACCGCTCCAGGGACCCGGGTTCGATTCTGGGGACTGCCTGTGCGGAGTTTGCATGTTCTCCCTGTGTCTGCGTGCGATTCCTCCGGGTGCGCCGGTTTCCTCCCACATGCCAAAGACTTGCAGGTTGATATGTTAATTGGCCATCATACATTGCCCCTAGTATAGGTAGGTGGTAGGGAAATATATCGGGATAGGTGGGGATGTGATAGGAATACGGGTTTAGTGTAGGATTGGTATAAATGGGTGGTTGATGGTCGGCACAGACTCGGTGGGCCGAAGGGCCTGTTTAAGTGCTGTATCTCGAAACTAAACTAAATACTGACGCCTAGTGTCACTGACACCCAGTAACACAAACAAACACACACTGACACCCAGTCGCACAGAGAAACATTGATACACTGACACCAAGTAACACAGAGACACACTGACACCCAGTAACAAAGACATACACTGATACCAAGACACAAAGACATACACTGATACCCAGTAACACAAGCAAACACACACTGACAACCAGTAGCACAGAGAAACACCGATACACTGTGACAATGACATACACTGACACCAAGTAACACAGACACACACTGACACCCTGTAAAAAAGACATACACTTACACCAAGTCACAAAGACATACACTGATACCAAGTCACAAAGACATACACTGATACCCAGTAACACAGACACACACTGACACCAAGTAACAAAGACACACACTGACACCAAGTCAAAAGACAGACAATTACACCAAGTAACAAAGACATACACTTACTCGAAGTATTTTGACATACACTGACACCAAGTAACAAAGACATACACTGACACCAAGTAACAAAGACATACACTGATACCCAGTAACGCAGACACACACTTACACCAAGTAGCAAATACATACACTGACACCAAGTAAAAAGACAGACAATTACACCAAGTAACAAAGACATACACTTACACGAAGTATTTTGACATACACTGACACCAAGTAACAAAGACATACACTGACACCAAGTTACAAAGACATACTCTGATACCCAGTAACAAAGACACACACTGACACCCAGTAATAATGACATACACTGACACCAAGTAACAAAGACATACACTGACACCAAGTCACAAAGACACACACTGACACCAAGTAACAAAGACATACACTGACACCATTTCACAAAGACATACACTGACACCCAGTAACACAAACAAACACACGCTGACACCAGTAACACAGAGAAACACTAATAAACAGTAACAAAGACATACACTGACACCAACTAACACATTCACACACTGACACCCAGTAACAAAGACATACACTGACACCAAGTCACAAAGACATACACTGATACCAAGTCACAAAGACATACACTGATACCCAGTAACACAGACACACACTGACACCAAGTAACAAAGACATACACTGACACCAAGTAACAAAGACATACACTTACACCAAGTAACAAAGACAGACAATTACACCAAGTAACAAAGACACCCAGTTACACCAAGTATTTTGACATACACTGACACCAAGTAACAAAGACATACATGATACCCATTAACACAGACACACAATTACACCAAGTAACACAGACATACACTGACACCAAGTAACAAGGACATACATGATACCCATTAACACAGACACACACTTACACCAAGGAACAAAGACAGACACTGATATCCAGTAACACAGACACACACTTACACCAAGTAACAAAGACATACTCTGACACCAAGTAACAAAGACATGCACTTACACCAAGTAACACAGACACACACTGACACCCAGTAACAAAGACATACGCTGATACCAAGTCACAAAGACATACACTGATACCCAGTAGCACAAACAAACACACACTGACACCCAGTAACACAGAGACACACTGACACCCAGTAAAAAAGACATACACTGACACCAAGTCACAAAGACATACACTGATGCCCAGTAACACAGACACACACTGACACCAAGTAACAAAGGCACTCACTGCGGGGGGCACATTGGCGCATTGGTTAGCACCGCAGCCTCACAGCTCCAGGGACCCGGGTTCGATTCTGGGAAATATAAAGTTGATAGGTGGGGATGTGATAGGAATACGGGATGAGTGTAGGATTGCTATAAATGGGTGGTTGGTGGTCGGCACAGACTCGGTGGGCCAAAGGGCCTGTTTAAGTGCTGTATCTCTAAACTAAACTAAATACTGACAACTAGTGTCACTGACACCCAGTAACACAAACAAACACACACTGACACCCAGTCACACAGACAAACACTGATACACTGACA
Source organism: Heterodontus francisci (assembly GCF_036365525.1). Classification (NCBI taxonomy): domain Eukaryota; kingdom Metazoa; phylum Chordata; class Chondrichthyes; order Heterodontiformes; family Heterodontidae; genus Heterodontus; species Heterodontus francisci. Next base: position 590,571 of record NW_027141112.1, on the reverse strand, counting down.
CCAAGTAACACAGACAAAAACTGACACCCAGTAACAAAGACATACACTGATACCAAGTCACAAATACATACACTGATACCCAGTAACACAAACAAACACACACTGACACCCAGTAGCACAGAGAAACACTGATACACAGTAACAAAGACATACACTGACACCAAGTAACACAGACACACACTGACACCCAGGAAAAAAGACATACACTGACACCAAGTCACAAAGACATACACTGATACCAAGTCACAAAGACAAACACTGATACCCAGTAACACAGACCCACACTGACACCAAGTAACAAAGACATACACTGACACCAAGTAAAAAGACAGACAATTACACCAAGTAACAAAGACATACACTTACACCAAGTATTTTGACATACACTGACACCATGTAACAAAGACATACACTGATACCCATTAACGCAGACAGACACTTACACCAAGTAACAAAGACATACACTTACACCAAGTAACAAAGACATACACTGACACCAAATCACAAAGACACACACTGACACCCAGTAACAAAGACATACACTGACACCAAGTCACAAAGACATACACTGATACCCAGTAACACAGACACACACTTACACCAAGTAACACAGACATACACTGACATCCAGTAACAAAGACAGACACTGACACCCAGTAACGCAGACACACACGGACACCAAGTAACAAAGACACAAACTTACACCAAGTAACACAGACACACACTGTCACCCAGTAACACAAACAAACACACTGACACAAGGTAACGCAGACATACACTGACACCAAGTAACAAAGACAGACAATTACACCAAGTAACAAAGACATACACTTACACCAAGTATTTTGACATACACTGACACCAAGTCACAAAGACATACACTGATACCCAGTAACACAGACACACACTTACACCAAGTTCACAGACATACACTGACATCCAGTAACAAAGACATACACTGACACCCAGTAACGCAGACACACACTGACACCCAGTAACAAAGACATACACTGACACCAAGTCACAAAGACATACACTGAAACCCAGTAACACAGACACACACTTACACCAAGTAACACAGACATACACTGACATCCAGTAACAAAGACATACACTGATACCCAGTAACATAGACACACACTGACACCAAGTAACAAAGACATACACTGACACCAAGTCACAAAGACATACACTGACACCCAGTAACAAAGGGAAACACTGATACACAGTAAAAAAGACATACACTGATACCAAGTCACAAAGACATACACTGATACCCAGTAACACAGACACACACTGATACCAAGTCACAAAGACATACACTGATACCCAGTAACACAGACAGACACTGACACCCAGTAACAAAGACATGCACTGATACCAAGTCACAAAGACATGCACTGATAGCCATTAACACAGACACACACTGACACCAAGTAACAAAGACATACACTGACACCAAGTAACAAAGACATACACTGACACCAAGTAACAAAGACACACACTTACACCAAGTAGCACAGACATACACTGACACCAAGTAGCAAAGACATACACTGACACCAAGTAACAAAGACATATACTTACACCAAGTAACAAAGACAGACAATTACACCAAGTAACCAAGACATACACTTTCACCAAGTATTTTGACATACACTGACACCAAGTAACAAAGACATACACTGATACCCAGTAACAAAGACATACACTGATACCAAGTCACAAAGACATACACTGATACCCAGTAACACAGACACACACTTACACCAAGTAACAAAGACAGACACTGATACCCAGTAACACAGACACACACTTACACCAAGTAACAAAGACATACACTGACACCCAGTAACAAAGACATACACTGACACCCAGTAACACAGACACACGGACACCAAGTAACAAAGACACGCACTTACACCAAGTAACACAGACACACACTTACACCAAGTAACAAAGACAGACACTGATACCCAGTAACAAAGACAGACACTTACACGAAGCAACACAGACATACACTGACACCAAGTAACAAAGACATACACTGACACCAAGTAACAAAGACATACACTGACACCAAGTAAAAAGACAGACAATTACACCAAGTAACAAAGACATACACTTACACCAAGTATTTTGACATACATTGGCACCAAGTAACAAAGACATACACTGATACCCATTAACGCAGACAGACACTTACACCAAGTAACAAAGACATACACTGACACCAAGTCACAAAGACACACACTGACACCCAGTAACAAAGACATACACTGACACCAAGTCACAAAGACATACCCTGATACCCAGTAACACAGACACACACTTACACCAAGTAACACAGACATACACTGACATCCAGTAACAAAGACAGACACTGACACCCAGTAACGCAGACACACACGGACACCAACTAACAAAGACACAAACTTACCCCAATTAACACAGACACACACTGACACCCAGTAGCACAAACAAACACACTGACACCAGGTAACGCAGACATATACTGACACCAAGTAACAAAGACAGACAATCACACCAAGTAACAAAGACATACACTTACACCAAGTATTTTGACATACACTGACACCAAGTAACAAAGACATACACTGATACACAGTAACATAGACACACACTGACACCAAGTAACAAAGACATACACTGACACCAAGTCACAAGGACACACACTGACACCCAGTAACACAAACAAACACACACTGACACCCAGTAACAAAGAGAAACACTGATACACAGTAACAAAGACATACACTGATACCAAGTCACAAAGACATACACTGATACCCAGTAACACAGACACACACTTACACCAAGTAACAAAGACAAACACTGATACCAAGTCAAAAAGACATACACTGATACCCAGTAACACAGACCGACACTGACACCCAGTAACAAAGACACACACTGATACCAAGTAACAAAGACATACACTGATACCCAGTAACAGAGACACACACTTACACCAAGTAACAAAGACAGACACTGATACCCAGTAACACAGACACAAACTGACACCAAGTAACAAAGACATACATTTAAACCAAGTAACAAAGACAGAAAATTACACCAAGTAACAAAGACACCCACTTACACCAAGTATTTTGACATACAGTGACACCAAGTAACAAAGGCATACATGATCCCCATTAACACAGACACACACTTACACCAAGTAACACAGACATACACTGACACCAAGTAGCAAAGACATGCACTGATACCCTGTAACACAGGCACACACTTACACCAAGTAACAAAGACAGACACTGATACCCAGTAACACAGACACACACTTACACCAAGTAACAAAGACATACACTGACACCAAGTAGCAAAGACATACACTCTCACCCAGTAACACAGACACACACGGACAACAAGTAACAAAGGCACACACTGCTGGGGGGCACATTGGCGCATTGGTTAGCACCGCAGCCTCACAGCTCCAGGGACCCGGGTTCGATTCTGGGTACTGCCTGTGCGGAGTTTGCAAGTTCTCTCTGTGTCTGCGTGGGTTTCCACCGGGTGCTCCGGTTACCTCCCACATGCTAAAGACTTGCAGGTTGATATGTTAATTGGCCATCATAAATTGCCCCTAGTATAGGTAGGTGGTAGGGAAATATATAGTTGATAGGTGGGGATGTGACAGGAATACGGGATTAGTGTAGGATGAGTTTCAATGGGTGGTTGATGGTCGGCACAGACTCGGTTGGCCGAAGGGCCTGTTTAAGTGCTGTATCTCTAAACTAAACTAAATACTGACACCCAGTGCCACTGACAACCAGTAACACAAACAAACACACACTGACACCCAGTCACACAGACACACACTGACACCAAGTAAGAAATACTTACACTGACACCAAGTAACAAAGACACAAACTTACACCAAGTAACACAGACATACACTGACACCAAGTAGCAAAGACATACACTGACACCAAGTAACAAAGACATATACTTACACCAAGTAGCAAAGACAGACAATTACACCAAGTAACAAAGACATACACCTTCACCAAGTATTTTGACATACACTCACAGCCAAGGAACAAAGACAGACACTGATACCCAGTAACACAGACACACACTTACACCAAGTATCAAAGACATACACTGAAACCAAGTCACAAAGACACACATTGACACCCAGTAACAAAGACATACACAGATACCAAGTCACAAAGACATACACTGATACCCAGTAACACAGACACACACTTACACCAAGTAACACAGACATACACTGACACCAAGTAGCAAAGACATACACTGACACCAAGTAACAAAGACATATACTTACACCAAGTAACAAAGACAGACAATTACACCAAGTAACTAAGACATACACCTTCACCAAGTATTTTGGCATACACTGACACCAAGTAACAAAGACATACGCTGATACCCAGTAACACAGACACACACTTACACCAAGTATCAAAGACATACACTGACACCAAGTCACAAAGACATACACTGACACCCAGTAACAAAGACATACACTGATACCAAGTCACAAAGACATACACTGATACCCAGTAACACAGACACACACTTACACCAAGTAACAAAGACAGACACTGATACCCAGTAACACAGACACACACTTACACAAAGTAACAAAGACATACACTGACACCCAGTAACAAAGACATACACTGACACCCAGTAACACAGACACACACGGACACCAAGTAACAAAGACACGCACTTACACCAAGTAACACAGACACACACTGACACCCAGTAACACCGACACACACTGATACCCAGTAACACAGACACACACTTACACCAAGTAACAAAGACAGACACTGATGCCCAGTAACAAAGACATACACTCATACCCAGGAACACAGACACACACTTACACCAAGTAACACAGACACACACTTACACCAAGTAACAAAGACATACAATTACACCAAGTAACACAGACACACACTGACACCCAGTAACAGCGACACACACTGATACCCAGTAACACAGACACACACATACACCAAGTAACACAGACATGCACTGACACCAAGTAACAAAGACATACAATTACACCAAGTAACACAGACACACACTTACACCAAGTCACACAGACACACACTGACACCAAGTAACAAAGACACACACTTACACCAAGTAACACAGACATACACTGACAACAAGTAACAAAGACATACACTGATACCCAGTAACACAGACACACACTGACACCAAGTAACAATGACAGACACTGATACCCAGTATCACAGACACACACTTGCACCAAGCAGCACAGACATACACTGACACCAAGTAACAAAGACATACACTGATACCCAGTAACACAGACACACACTTACACCAAGTAACAAAGACATTCACTGACACCAAGTAACAAAGTTATACACTTACACCAAGTAACACAGACATACACTGGCACCAAGTTACAAAGACATACAATTATACCAAGTAACAAAGACACACACTTACACCAAGTAACAAAGACACACACTTACACCAAGTAACAAATACAGACACTGATACCCAGTAACACAGACACACACTTACACCAAACAACACAGACATACACTGACACCAAGTAACAAAGACATGCACTGATACCCAGTAACACAGACACACACTTACACCAAGTAACACAGACATGCACTGACACCAAGTAACAAAGACATACACTGATACCCAGGAACACAGACACACACTTACACCAAGTAACACAGACACACACTTGCACCAAGTAACAAAGACATACAATTACACCAAGTAACACAGACACACACTTACACCAAGTCACACAGACACACACTGACACCAAGTAACAAAGACACACACTTACACCAAGTAACACAGACACACACTTGCACCAAGTAACAAAGACATACAATTACACCAAGTAACACAGACACACACTTACACCAAGTCACACAGACATACACTGACACCAAGTAACAAAGACACACACTTACACCAAGTAACACAGACATGCACTGACACCAAGTAACAAAGACATACACTGATACCCAGGAACACAGACACACACTTACACCAAGTAACACAGACACACAATTACACCAAGTAACAAAGACATACAATTACACCAAGTAACACAGACACACTCTTACACCAAGTCACACAGACACACACTGACACCAAGTAACAAAGACACACACTTACACCAAGTAACACAGACATACACTGACAACAAGTAACAAAGACATACACTGATACCCAGTAACACAGACACACACTGACACCAAGTATCAATGACAGACACTGATACCCAGTATCACAGACACACACTTGCAACAAGCAGCACAGACATACACTGACACCAAGTAACAAAGACATACACTGATACCCAGTAAAACAGACACACACTTACAGCAAGTAACAAAGACATTCACTGACACCAAGTAACAAAGTTATACACTTACACCAATTAACACAGACATACACTGGCACCAAGTTACAAAGACATACAATTATACCAAGTAACAAAGACACACACTTACACCAAGTAACAAGACACACACTTACACCAAGTAACAAAGACAGACACTGATACCCAGTAACACAGACACACACTTACACCAAACAACACAGACTTACACTGACACCAAGTAACAAAGACATGCACTGATACCCAGTAACACAGACACACACTTACACCAAGTAACACAGACATGCACTGACACCAAGTAACAAAGACATACACTGATACCCAGGAACCCAGACACACACTTACACCAAGTAACACAGACACACACTTGCACCAAGTAACAAAGACATACAATTACACCAAGTAACACAGACACACACTTACACCAAGTCACACAGACACACACTGACACCAAGTAACAAAGACACACACTTACACCAAGTAACACAGATACACACTGCCACCCTTTAACACAGACACACACTTACACCAAGTAAAACAGACATACACTGACACCAAGTAACAAAGACATACACTGATACCCAGTAACACAGACACACACTTACACCAAGTAACAAAGACAGACACTGATACCCAGTAACACAGACACACACTTACACCAAGCAACACAGACATACACTGACACCAAGTAACAAAGACAATCACAGATAGCCAGTAACACAGACACACACTTACACCAAGTAACACAGACATACACTGACACCAAGTAACAAAGACATACACTTACACCAAGTAACACAGACATACACTGACACCAAGTAACAAAGACATACAATTACACCAAGTAACACAGACACACACTTACACCAAGTCACACAGACACACACGGAAACCAAGTAACAAAGACACACTCTTACTCCAAGTAACACAGACACACACTGACACCCAGTAACACAGACACACAGTTACACCAAGTAACACAGACATACACTGACACCAAGTAACAAAGACATACACTGATACCCAGTAACACAGACACACACTTACACCAAGAAACACAGACATATACTGACACCAAGTAACCAAGACATACACTGATAGCCTGGAACACAGACACACACTTACACCAAGTAACACAGACACACACTTACACCAAGTAACAAAGACATACACTAACACCAATTAACACAGACATGCACTGACACCAAGTAACAAAGACACACACTTACAACAAGTCACAAAGACAGACACTGATACCCAGTAACACAGACACACACTTACACCAAGTAACAAAGACATACACTGACATCAACTAACACAGTCACACACTGACACCCAGTAACAAAGACTCACACTGACACCAAGTCCCAAAGACATACACTGATACCAAGTCACAAAGACATATACTGATACCCAAAAACACAGACACACGCTGACACCAAGTAACAAAGACATACACTGACACCAAGTAACAAAGACATACATTTAAACCAAGTAACAAATACAGACAATTACACCAAGTAACAAAGACACCCACTTACACCAAGTATTTTGACATACACTGACACCAAGTAACAAAGGCATACATGATACCCATTTACACAGACACACACTTACACCAAGTAACACAGACATACACTGACACCAAGTAGCAAAGACATGCACTGATACCCCGTAACACAGGCACACACTTACACCAAGTAACAAAAACAGACACTGATACCCAGTAGCACAGACACACACTTACACCAAGTAACAAAGACATACACTGACACCAAATAGCAAAGACATACACTGACACCCAGTAACACAGACACACACGGACAACAAGTAACAAAGACATACACTTACACCAAGTAACACAGACACACACTGACACCCAGTAACAAAAACATACACTGATACCAAGTCACAAAGACATACACTGATGCCCAGTAACACAGGCCCACACTGACTCCAAGTAACAAAGGCACACACTGCTGGGGGCACATTGGCGCATTGGTTAGCACCGCAGCCTCACAGCTCCAGGGACCCGGGTTCGATTCTCTAAACTAAACTTAATACTGACACCTAGTGCCACTGACACCCAGTAACACAAACAAACACACACTGACACCCAGTCACACAGAGAAACACTGATACACTGACACCAAGTAACACAGACACACACTGACACCCAGTAACAAAGACATACACTGATACCAAGTCACAAAGACATACACTGATACCCAGTAACACAAACAAACACACACTGACACCCAGTAGCACAGAGAAACACTGAAACACAGTAACAATGACATACACTGACACCAAGTAACACAGACACACTGGCACCCAGTAAAAAAGACATACACTGACAGCAAGTAACAAAGTCATACACTGACAACAAGTAAAAAGACAGACAATTACACCAAGTAACAAAGACATACACTTGCACCAAGTCACAAAGACACACACTGACACCCAGTAACACAGACCCACACCGACACCAAGTAACAAAGACATACACTGACAGCAAGTAACAAAGACATACACTGACACCAAGTGACAAAGACATACACTGATACCCAGTAATACAGACACACAGTTACACCAAGTAACACATACATACACTGACACCCAGTAACACAGACACACACTTACACCAAGTAACAAAGACATACACTGACACCCTGTAACACAAACAAACACACGGACACCAGGTAACACAGACATACACTGACACCAAGTAACAAAGACACTCACTTACACCAAGTAACACAGACAGACACTGACACCAAGTAACAAAGACAGACAATTACACCAAGTAACAAAGACATACACTTACACCCAGTAACACAGACACACACTGACACCCAGTAACAAAGACATACACTGATACCAAGTCACAAAGACATACACTGATACCCAGTAACACAAACAAACTCACACTGACACCCAGTAACACAGAGACACACTGACACCCAGTAAAAAAGACATACACTGACACCAAGTCACAAAGACATACACTGATGCCCAGTAACACAGACACACACTGTCACCCAGTTACAAAGACAGACAATTACACCAAGTAACAAAGACATACACTTACACCAAGTAACATAGACATACACTGACACCAAGTCACAAAGACATACACTGATGCCCAGTAACACAGACACACACTAACACCAGGTAACACAGACATACACTGACACCAAGTAAAAAAGACACACACTTACACCAAGTAACACAGACATACACTGACACCAAGTAACAAAGACAGACAATTACACCAAGTAACAAAGACATACACTTACACCAAGTAACACAGACACACACTGACACCCAGTAACAAAGACAAACACTGATACCAAGTCACAAAGACATACACTGATACACAGTAACAGAAACAAACACACACTGACACCCAGTAGCACAGAGAAACACTGATACACAGTAACAATGACATACACTGACACCAAGTAACACAGACACACACTGACACCCAGTAACAAAGACATACACTGACACCAAGTCACAAAGACATACACTGATACCAAGTCACAAAGACATAAACTGATACCCAGTAACACAGACCCACACCGACACCAAGTAACAAAGACATACACTGAAAGCAAGTAACAAAGACATACACTGACACCAAGTCACAAAGACATACACTGATACCCAGTAACACAGACACACACTGACACCAGGTAACACAGACATACACTGACACCAAGTAAAAAAGACACGCACTTACACCAAGTAACACAGACATACACTGACACCAAGTAACAAAGACTGATAATTACACCAAGTAACAAAGAGATACACTTACACCAAGTAACACAGACACACACTGACACCCAGTAACAAAGACATACACTGAGACCAAGTCACAAAGACATACACTGATACCCAGTAACACAAACAAACACACACTGACACCCAGTAACACAGAGACACACTGACACCCAGTAAAAAAGACATACACTGACACCAAGTCACAAAGACATACACTGATGCCCAGTAACACAGACACACACTGACACCAAGTTACAAAGACAGACAATTACACCAAGTAACAAAGACATACACTTACACCAAGTAACATAGACATACTCTGACACCAAGTCACAAAGACATACACTGATGCCCAGTAACACAGACACACACTAACACCAGGTAACACAGACATACACTGACACCAAGTAAAAAAGACACACACTTACACCAAGTAACACAGACATACACTGACACCAAGTAACAAAGACAGACAATTACACCAAGTAACAAAGACATCCACTTACACCAAGTAACACAGACACACACTGACACCCAGTAACAAAGACATACACTGATACCAAGTCACAAAGACATACACTGATACCCAGTAACACAAACAAACACACACTGACACCCAGTAACACAGAGACACAATGACACCCAGTAAAAAAGACACACACTGACACCAAGTCACAAAGACATACACTGATGCCCAGTGACACAGACACACACTGACACCAAGTTACAAAGGCACGCACTGCGGGGGGGGGGGGGGGCACATTGGCGCATTGGTTAGCACCGCAGCCTCACAGCTCCAGGGACCCGGGTTCGATTCTGGGTACTGCCTGTGCGGAGTTTGCAAGTTCTCCCTGTGTCTGCGTGGTTTTCCTCCGTGTGCTCCGGTTTCCTCCCACATGCTGAAGACTTGCAGGTAGAATTGTTAATTGGCCATCATAAATTGCCCCTAGTATAGGTAGGTGGTAGGGAAATATATATTTGATAGGTGGGGATGTGATAGGAATACGGGATTAGTGTAGGATTAGTATAAATGGGTGGTTGATGGTCGGCACAGACTCGGCGGGCCGAAGGGCCTGTTTAAGTGCTGTATCTCTGAACTAAACTAAATACTGACACCTAGTGTCACTGACACCCAGTAACACAAACAAACACACACTGACACCCAGTAGCACAGAGAAACACTGATACACAGTAACAATGACATACACTGACACCAAGTAACACAGACACACACTGACACCCAGTAACAAAGACATACACTGACACCAAGTCACAAAGACATACACTGATACCAAGTCACAAAGACATAAACTGATACCCAGTAACACAGACCCACACCGACACCAAGTAACAAAGACATACACTGACACCAAGTCACAAAGACATACACTGACACCAAGTAAAAATACAGACAATTACACCAAGTAACAAAGACATACACTTACTCCAAGTCACAAAGACACACACTGACACCCAGTAACAAAGACATGCACAGACACCAAGTCACAAAGACATACACTGATACCCAGTAACACAGACACACACTGACACCAAGTAACACAGACAGACACTGACACCCTGTAACACAGACACACACTTACACCAAGTAACAAAGACATACACTGACACCCTGTAACACAAACAAACACACTGACACCAGGTAACACAGACATACACTGACACCAAGTAACAAAGACACACACTTACACCAAGTAACACAGACATACAATGACAGCAAGTAACAAAGACAGACAATTACACCAAGTAACAAAGACATAAACTTACAACAAGTATTTTGACATACACTGACACCAAGTAACAAAGACATACACTGATACCCAGTAACATAGACACACAGACACCAAGTAACAAAGACATACACTGACACCAAGTCACAAAGACACACACTGACACCCAGTAACACAAACAAACACACACTGACACCCAGTAAAACAGAGAAACACTGATACACAGTAACAAAGACATACACTGACACCAAGTAACACAGACACACACTGACACCAAGTAAAAAAGACATACTCTGATGCCCAGTAACACAGACACACACTGACACCAAATAACAAAGACATACTCTGACACCAAGTAACAAAGACATACACTTACACCAAGTAACAAAGAAACACACTTACTCCAAGTAACACAGACATACACTGACACCAAGTAACAAAGACAGACAATTACAGCAAGTAACAAAGACATACACTGACACCAAGTCACAAAGACATACACTGACACCAAGTAACAAAGACATACACTGACACCAAGTAACAAAGACATACACTGATACCCAGTAACATAGACATACACTTACACCAAGTAACAAAGACATACACTGACACCAAGTCACAAAGACACACATTGAAACCCAGTAACAAAGACATACATTGACACCAAGTCACAAAGACATACACTGATACCCAGAAACATAGAAACACACTTGCACCAAGTAACAAAGACATACACTGACACCAAGTCACAAAGACACACACTTACACCAAGTAACAAAGACATACACTGATACCCAGTAACATAGACACACACTTACACCAAGTAACAAAGACATACACTGACACCAAGTCACAAAGACACACACTGACACCCAGTAACAAAGACAAACACTGACACCAAGTCACAAATATATACACTGATACCAAGTAACAAAGACAGACAATTACACCAAGTTACAAAGACATACACTTACACCAAGTATTTTGACATACACTGACACCAAGTAACAAAGACTTACACTGATACCCAGTGACGCAGACACACACTTATACCAAGCAACAAAGACATACACTGTCACCAAGTCACAAAGACACACACTGAAACCCAGTAACAAAGACATACACTGACACCAAGTCACAAAGACATACACTGATACCCAGTAACACAGACACACACTTACACCAAGTAACACAGACATACACTGATACCGAGTAACACAGACACACTCTTACACCAAGTAACAAAGACATACACTGACACCCAGAAACAAAGACATACACTGATACCCAGTAACGCAGACACACACGGACACCAAGGAACAAAGACACAGACTTACACCAAGTAACACAGACACACACTGACACCCAGTAACACAAACAAACACACTGACACCAGGTTACACAGACATACACTGACACCAAGTAACAAAGACACACACTTAGACAAAGTAACACAGACATACACTGACACCAAGTAACAAAGACAGACAATTACACCAAGTAACAAAGACATACACTTACACCAAGTATTTTGACATACACTGACAACAAGTAACAAAGACATACACTGATACCCAGTAACATAGACACACAGACACCAAGTAACAGAGACATACACTGACACCAAGTCACAAAGACACACACTGACACCCAGTAACACAAACAAACACACAATGACACCCAGTGAAACGGAGAAACACTGATACACAGGAACAAAGACATACACTGACACCAAGTAACACAGGCACACACTGACACCAAGTAAAAAAAACATACTCTGATGCCCAGTAACACAGACACACAATGACACCAAGTAACAAAGACATACACTGACACCAAGTAACAACGACATACACTTACACCAAGTAACGAAGACTCACACTTACACCAAGTAACACAGACATACACTGACACCAAGTAACAAAGACAGACAATTACACCATGTAACAAAGACATACACTGACACCAACTATTTTGACATACACTGACACCAAGTTACAAAGACATACACTGTTACCCAGTAACTCAGACACACACTTACACCAAGTAACAAAGACATACACTGATACCAAGTAACACAGACACACACTTACACCAAGTAACACAGACAAACACTTCAACCAAGTAACAAAGACATACACTGACACCAAGTAACAAAGACATACACTTACACCACGTAACACAGACATACACTGACACCAAGTAACAAAGACATACAATTCCACCAAGTAACAAAGACACACACTTACACCAAGTAACAAAGACTTACACAGACACCAAGAAACAAAGACATACACTGACACCAAGTCACAAAGACACACACTGACACCCAGTAACACAAACAAACACACACTGACACCCAGTAAAATAGAGAAACACTGATACACAGTAACAAAGACATACACTGACACCAAGTAACACAGACACACACTGACACCAAGTAAAAAAGACAAACTCTGATGCCCAGTAACACAGACACACACTGACACCAAGTAACAAAGACATACTCTGACACCAAGTAACAAAGACATACACTTACACCAAGTAACAAAGACACACACTTACACCAAGTAACAACGACATACACTTACATCAAGTAACAAAGACACACACTTACACCAAGTAACACAGACATACATTGACACCAAGTAACAAAGACAGACAATTACACCATGTAACAAAGACATACACTGACACCAACTATTTTGACATACACTGACACCAAGTAACAAAGACATACACTGATACCCAGTAACATAGACATACACTTACACCAAGTAACAAAGACATACACTGACACCAAGTCACAAAGACAAACACTGACACCCAGTAACAAAGACATACACTGACACCAAGTCACAAAGACATACACTGATACCCAGTAACACAGACACACACAGCGACCAAGTAACAAAGACATACACTGATACCCAGTAACACAGACACACACTTACACCAAGTAACAAAGACATACACTGACACCAAGTCACAAAGACACACAATGACACCCAGTAATAAAGACAGACACTGACAACAAGTCAAAAATATATACACTGATACGAAGTAACAAAGACATACAATTACACCAAGTAAGAAAGACACACACTTACACCAAGTAACACAGACATACACTGACACCAAGTAACAAAGACATACACTGTTACCCAGTAACACAGACACACACTGACACCAAGTAACAAAGACATACACTTATACCAAGTAACACAGACACACACTTACACCAAGTAACACAGACAAACATTTCCACCAAGTAACAAAGACATACACTGACACCAAGTAACAAAGACATACACTTACACCACGTAACACAGACATACACTGACACCAAGTAACAAAGACATACAATTACACCAAGTAACAAAGACACACACATACACCAAGTAACAAAGACTTACACAGACACCAAGAAACAAAGACATACACTGACATCAAGTCACAAAGACACACACTGACACCCAGAAACACAAACAAACGCACACTGACACCCAGTAAAACAGAGAAACACTGATACACAGTAACAAAGACATACACTGACACCAAGTAACACAGACACACACTGACACCAAGTAAAAAAGACATACTCTGATGCCCAGTAACACAGACACACACTGACACCAAGTAACAAAGACATACTCTGACACCAAGTAACAAAGACATACACTTACACCAAGTAACAAAGACACACACTTACACCAAGTAACACAGACATACACTGACACCAAGTAACAAAGACAGACAATTCCAGCAAGTAACAAAGACATACACTGACACCAAGTCACAAAGACATACACTGACACCAAGTAACAAAGACATACACTGATACCCAGTAACATAGACACACACTTAAAACAAGTAACAAAGACATACACTGACACCAAGTAACAAAGACATACACTGATACCCAGTAACATAGACATACAGTTACACCAAGTAACAAAGACATACACTGACACCAAGTCACAAAGACACACATTGAAACCCAGTAACAAAGACATACACTGACACCAAGTCACAAAGACATCCACTGATACCCAGTAACATAGACACACACTTACACCAAGTAACAAAGACATACACTGACACCAAGTCACAAAGACACACACTTACACCAAGTAACACAGACATACACTGACACCAAGTAACAAAGACAGACAATTGCAGCAAGTAACAAAGACGGACACTGACACCAAGTCACAAAGACATACACTGACACCAAGTAACAAAGACATACACTGATACCCAGTAACATAGACACACACTTACACCAAGTAACAAAGACATACACTGACAGCAAGTCACAAAGACACACTGACACCCAGTAACAAAGACAAACACTGACACCAAGTCACAAATATATACACTGATACCAAGTAACAAAGACAGACAATTACACCAAGTAACAAAGACATACACTTACACCAAGTATTTTGACATACACTGACACCAAGTAACAAAGACTTACACTGATACCCAGTGACGCAGACACACACTTACACCAAGTAACAAAGACATACACTGACACCAAGTCACAAAGACACACACTGACACCCAGTAACAAAGACATACACTGACACCAAGTCACAAAGACATACACTGATACCCAGCAACACAGACACACACTTACACCAAGTAACACAGACATACACTGATACCGAGTAACACAGACACACACTTACACCAAGTAACAAAGACATACACTGACACCCAGAAACAAAGACATACACTGACACCCAGTAACGCAGACACACACGGACACCAAGGAACAAAGACACAGACTTACACCAAGTAACACAGACACACACTGACACCCAGTAACACAAACAAACACACTGACACCAGGTAACACAGACATACACTGACACCAAGTAACAAAGACACGCATTTACACAAAGTAACACAGACATACACTAACACCAAGTAACAAAGACAGACAATTACACCAAGTAACAAAGACATACACTTACACCAAGTATTTTGACATACACTGACAACAAATAACAACGACATACACTGATACCCAGTAACATAGACACACAGACACCAAGTAACAAAGACATACACTGACACCAAGTCACAAAGACACACACTGACACCCAGTAACACAAACAATCACACACTGACACCCAGTAAAACGGAGAAACACTGATACACAGGAACAAAGACATACACTGACACCAAGTAACACAGACACACACTGACACCAAGTAAAAAAAACATACTCTGATGCCCAGTAACACAGACACACAATGACACCAAGTAACAAAGACATACACTGACACCAAGTAACAACGACATACACTTACACCAAGTAACAAAGACACACACTTACACCAAGTAACACAGACATACACTGACACCATGTAACAAAGACAGACAATTACACCATGTAACAAAGACATACACTGACACCAACTATTTTGACATACACTGACACCAAGTAACAAAGACATACACTGATACCCAGTAACACAGACATACACTTACACCAAGTAACAAAGACATACACTGACACCAAGTCACAAAGACACACACTGACACCCAGTAACAAAGACATACACTGACACCAAGTCACAAAGACATACACTGATACCCAGTAACACAGACACACACATAGACCAAGTAACAAAGACATACACTGATACCCAGTAACACAGACACACACTTACACCAAATAACAAAGACATACACTGACACCAAGTCACAAAGACACACACTGACACCCAGTAATAAAGACAGACACTGACAAAAAGTCAAAAATATATACACTGATACGAAGTAACAAAGACATACAATTACAGCAAGTAAGAAAGACACACACTTACACCAAGTAACACAGACATACACTGACACCAAGTAACACAGACACACACTTACACCAAGTAACACAGACAAACACTTCCACCAAGTAACAAAGACATACACTGACACCAAGTAACAAAGACATACACTTACACCACGTAACACAGACATACACTGACACCAAGTAACAAAGACATACAATTACACCAAGTAACAAAGACACACACTTACACCAAGTAACAAAGACTTACACAGACACCAAGAAACAAAGACATACACTGATACCCAGTAACATAGACACACAGACACCAAGTAACAAAGACAAACACTGACACCAAGTCACAAAGACACACACTGACACCCAGTAACACAAACAAACAAACACTGACACCCAGTAAAACAGAGAAAAACTGAAACACAGTAACAAAGACACACACTTACACCAAGTAACAAAGACTTACACAGACACCAAGAAACAAAGACATACACTGATACCCAGTAACATAGACACACAGACACCAAGTAACAAAGACATACACTTACACCAACTATTTTGACATACACTGACACCATGTAACAAAGACATGCGCTGATACCCAGTAACACAGACATACACTGACACCAAGTAACAAAGACATACACTGACACCAAGAAGCAAAGACATACACTGATCCCCAGTAACACAGACACACACTTACAACAAGTAACAAAGACATACACTGACACCCAGTAACAAAGACATACACTGACACCAAGTCACAAAGACATACACTGATACCCAGTAACACAGAAACACACTTACACCAAGTAACAAAGACAAACACTGACACCAAGTAACAAAGACATACACTGATACCCAGTAACACAGACACACACTTACAACAAGTAACAAAGACATACACTGACACCCAGTAACAAAGACATACACTGACACCAAGTCACAAAGACATACACTGATACCCAGTAACACAGACACACACTTACACCAAGTAACAAAGACAAACACTGACACCAAGAAACAAAGACGTACACTTACACCAAGTAACACAGGCACACACTGACACCCAGTAACACAAACAAACACACACTGACACCCAGTAACATAGAGAAACACTGACACACAGAAACAAAGACATACACAGACAGACACTGACACCAAGTAACAAAGACTAACAGAGACACACACTGACACCAATTCACAAAGACATACACTGACACCCAGTAACAAAGACATACACTGATACCCAGTAACACAGACACACACTTCCACAAAGTAACAAAGACAAACACTGACACCAAGTAACAAAGACAAACACTTACACAAAGTAAGACAGACATACACTGACAACAAGTAACAAAGACATACACTTACACCAAGTAACAAAGACACTCACTTACACCAAGCAACAACGACATACACTGACACCAAGTAACAAAGACATACACTGATACCCAGTAACACAGACACACTCTTACACCAAGTAACAAAGACACACACTTACACCAAGTAACACAGATATACACTGACACCAAGTAACAAAGACATACACTGACACTAAGTAACAAAGACATAAACTGACACCCAGTAACAAAAACATATACTGACACAAAGTCACAAAGACATACAGTGACACCCAGTAACAAAGACATACACTGACACCAAGTCACAAAGACATACACTGACACCAAGTAACAAAGACAGACACTGATACCCAGTAACACAGACACACACTTACACCAAGTAACAAAGACATGCACTGATACCGAGTGACACAGACACACACTTACACCAAGTAACACAAACACTCACTTACACCAAGTAACAAAGACATACACTGACACCAAGTAACAAAGACATACACTTACACCAAGTAACACAGACAGACACTGACACCAAGTAACAAAGACAGACAATTACACCAAATAACAAAGACACACACTTACACCAAGTAATACAGGCATACACTGACACCAAGTAACAAAGACATGCACTGTTACCCAGTAACACAGACACACGCTGACACCAAGTAACAAAGACATACACTGATACCAAGTAACACAGACACACACTTACACCAAGTAACACAAACACTCACTTACACCAAGTAACAAAGACATACACTGACACCAAGTAACAAAGACATACAATTACACCAAGTAACAAAGACACACATTCACACCAAGTAACACAGACATACACTGGCACCAAGTAACAAAGACATACACTGTTACCCTGTAACACAGACACACACTTACACCAAGTAACAAAGACATGCACTGATACCGAGTGACACAGACAAACACTTACACCAAGTAACACAAACACTCACTTACACCAAGTAACAAAGACATACACTGACACCAAGTAACAAAGACATACAATTACACCAAGTAACAAAGACACACATTCACACCAAGTAACACAGACATACACAGACACCAAGTAACAAAGACATACACTGTTACCCAGTAACACAGACACACACTTACACCAAGTAACAAAGACATGCACTGATACCGAGTGACACAGACACACACTTACACCAAGTAACACAGACACACACTTACACCAAGTAACAAAGACATGCACTGATACCGAGTGACACAGACATACACTTACACCAAGTAACACAGAGATAAACTGACACCAAGTAACAAAGACTAACAGAGACACACATTGACACCAAGTCACAAAGACATACACTGACACCCAGTAACAAAGACATACACTGACACCAAGTCACAAAGACATACACTGACACCCAGTAACAAAGACACACACTTACACCAAGTAACACAGACATACACTGACACCAAGTAACAAAGACATACACTGACACCAAGTAACAAAGACATAAACTGACACCCAGTAACAAAGACATACACTGACACAAAGTCACAAAGACATACAGTGACACCCAGTAACAAAGACATACACTGACACCAATTCACAAAGACATACACTGACACCAAGTAACAAAGACATACACTGATACCCAGTAACACAGACACACACTTACACCAAGTAACAAAGACATACACTGATACCCAGTAACACAGACACACACTTACACCAAGTAACAAAGACATACACTGACACCAAGTCACAAAGACACACGCTGACACCCAGTAGCAAAGACATACACTGACACCAAGTCACAAAGACATACACTGATACCAAGTAACAAAGACATACAATTACACCAAGTAACAAAGACACACACTTACACCAAGTAACACAGACATACACTGACACCAAGTAACAAAGACATGCACTGTTACCCAGTAACACAGACACACACTTACACCAAGTAACAAAGACATACACTGATACCAAGTAACACAGACACACACTTACACCAAGTAACAAAGACATACAATTACACCAAGTAACAAAGACACACACTTACACCAAGTAACACAGACATACACTGACACCATGTAACAAATACATGCGCTGACACCCAGTAAAAAAGACATACACAGACACCAAGAAACAAAGACATACACTGATAGCCAGTAACACAGACAAACACTTACACCAAGTAACAAAGACAAACACTGACACCAAGTAACAAAGACATCCACTGACACCAAGAAACAAAGACATACACTTACACCAAGTAACACAGACACACACTGACACCCAGTAACACAAACAAACACACACTGACACCCAGTAACATAGAGAAACACTGACACACAGTAACAAAGACATACACAGACAGACACTGAGACCAAGTAACAAAGACTAACAGAGACACACATTGACACCAAGTCACAAAGACATACACTGACACCCAGTAACAAAGACATACACTGACACCAAGTCACAAAGACATACACTGACACCCAGTAACAAAGACACACACTTACACCAAGTAACACAGACATACACTGACACCAAGTAACAAAGACAGACACTGACAACAAGTCAAAAATATATACACTGATACGAAGTAACAATGACATACAATTACACCAAGTAAGAAAGACACACACTTACACCAAGTAACACAGACATACACTGACACCAAGTAACACAGTCACACACTTACACCAAGTAACACAGACAAACACTTCCACCAAGTAACAAAGACATACACTGACACCAAGTAACAAAGACATACACTTACACCACGTAACACAGACATACACTGACACCAAGTAACAAAGACATACAATTACACCAAGTAACAAAGACACACACTTACACCAAGTAACAAAGACTTACACAGACACAAAGAAACAAAGACATACACTGATACCCAGTAACATAGGCACACAGACACCAAGTAACAAAGACACACACTGACACCAAGTCACAAAGACACACACTGACACCCAGTAACACAAACAAACACACACTGACACCCAGTAAAACAGAGAAAAACTGAAACACAGTAACAAAGACACACACTTACACCAAGTAACAAAGACTTACACAGACACCAAGAAACAAAGACATACACTGATACCCAGTAACATAGACACACAGACACCAAGTAACAAAGACATACACTTACACCAACTATTTTGACATACACTGACATCATATAACAAAGACATGCGCTGATACCCAGTAACACAGACATACACTGACACCAAGTAACAAAGACATACACTGACACCAAGAAGCAAAGACATACACTGATCCCCAGTAACACAGACACACACTTACAACAAGTAACAAAGACATACACTGACACCCAGTAACAAAGACATACACTGACACCAAGTCACAAATACATACACTGATACCCAGTAACACAGACACACACTTACACCAAGTAACAAAGACAAACACTGACACCAAGTAACAAAGACATACACTGATACCCAGTAACACAGACACACACTTACAACAAGTAACAAAGACATACACTGACACCCAGTAACAAAGACATACACTGACACCAAGTCACAAAGACATACACTGATACCCAGTAACACAGACACACTCTTACACCAAGTAACAAAGACACACACTTACACCAAGTAACACAGATATACACTGACACCAAGTAACAAAGACATACACTGACACTAAGTAACAAAGACATAAACTGACACCCAGTAACAAAAACGTACACTGACACAAAGTCACAAAGACATACAGTGACACCCAGTAACAAAGACATACACTGACACCAAGTCACAAAGACATACTCTGACACCAGGTAACAAAGACAGACACTGATACCCAGTAACACAGACACACACTTACACCAAGCAACAAAGACATCCACTGACACCAAGTAACAAAGACATACACTTACACCAAGTAACACAGACATACACTGACACCAAGTAACAAAGACAGACAATTACACCAAATAACAAAGACACACACTTACACCAAGTAACACAGGCATACACTGACACCAAGTAACAAAGACATGCACTGTTACCCAGTAACACAGACACACGCTGACACCAACTAACAAAGACATACACTGATACCAAGTAACACAGACACACACTTACACCAAGTAACACAAACACTCACTAACACCAAGTAACAAAGACAGACACTGACACCAAGTAACAAAGACTAACAGAGACACACATTGACACCAAGTCACAAAGACATACACTGACACCCAGTAACGAAGACATACACTGACACCAAGTCACAAAGACATACACTGATACCCAGTAACAAAGACACACACTTACACCAAGTAACACAGACATACACTGACACCAAGTAACAAAGACATACACTGACACCAAGTAACAAAGACAGAAACTGACACCCAGTAACAAAGACATACACTGACACAAAGTCACAAAGACATACAGTGACACCCAGTAACAAAGACATACACTGACACCAATTCGCAAAGACATACACTGACACCAAGTAACAAAGACATACAATGATACCCAGTAACACAGACACACACTTACACCAAGCAACAAAGACATGCACTGACACCAAGTAACAAAGACATACACTTTCAACAAGTAACACAGAGATACACTGACACCAATTCACAAAGACGCACACTGATACCCAGTAACACAGACGCACACATACACCAAGTAACAAAGACATACACTGATACCCAGTAACACAGACACACACTTACACCAAGTAACAAAGACATACACTGACACCAAGTCACAAAGACACACACTGACACCCAGTAGCAAAGACATACACTGACACCAAGTCACAAAGACATACACTGATACCAAGTAACAAAGACATACAATTACACCAAGTAACAAAGACACACACTTACACCAAGTAACACAGACATACACTGACACCAAGTAACAAAGACATGCACTGTTACCCAGTAACACAGACACACACTTACACCAAGTAACAAAGACATACACTGATACCAAGTAACACAGACACACACTTACACCAAGTAACAAAGACATACAATTACACCAAGTAACAAAGACACACACTTACACCAAGTAACACAGACATACACTGACACCATGTAACAAATACATGCGCTGACACCAAGTAACAAAAACATACACAGACACCAAGAAACAAAGACATACACTGATACCCAGTAACACAGACAAACACTTACACCAAGTAACAAAGACAAACACTGACACCAAGTAACAAACACATCCACTGACACCAAGAAACAAAGACATGCACTTACACCAAGTAACACAGACACACACTGACACCCAGTAACACAAACAAACACGCACTGACACCCAGTAACATAGAGAAACACTGACACACAGTAACAAAGACAGACACAGACAGACACTGACACCAAGTAACAAAGACTAACAGAGACACACATTGACACCAAGTCACAAAGACATACACTGACACCCAGTAACAAAGACATACACTGACACCAAGTTACAAAGACATACACTGACACCCAGTAACAAAGACACACACTTACACCAAGTAACACAGACATACACTGACACCAAGTAACAAAGACATACACTGACACCAAGTAACAAAGACATAAACTGAAACCCAGTAACAAAGACATACACTGACACAAAGTCACAAAGACATACAGTGACACCCAGTAACAAAGACATACACTGACACCAATTCACAAAGACGTACACTGACACCAAGTAACAAAGACATACACTGATACCCAGTAACACAGACACACACTTACACCAAGCAACAAAGACATGCCCTGCCACCAAGTAACAAAGACATACACTTTCACCATGTAACACAGAGATACACTGACACCAAGTAACAAAGACATACAATTACACCAAGTAACAAAGACACACAATTACACCAAGTAACACAGACATACACTGTCACCATGTAGCAAAGACATTCACCGATACCCAGTAACACAGACACACACTTACACCAAGTAACAAAGATATACACTGATACCCAGTAACACAGACACACACTTACACCAAGTAACAAAGACAGACACTGACACCAAGTAACAAAGACATACACTGACACCAAGTCACAAAGACAGTCACTGACAAACGGTAACAAAGACAAACACTGACACCAAGTAACGAAGACAGACACTGACACCCAGTAACAAAGACAGACACTGACAACAAGTCACAAAGACATACACTGACACCAAGTAACAAAGACATACACTTACACCAAGTAACACAGACATACAATGACACCACGTAACAAAGACATACAATTACACCAAGTAACAAAGACACACTTACACCAAGTAACACAGACATACACTGACACCAAGTAACAAAGACGTACACTGTTACCCAGACACACCGACACACACTTACACCAAGTAACAAAAACATACACTGATACCAAGTAACACAGACACACATTTACACCAAGTAACAAAGACGTACACTGACACCAAGGAACAAAGACATACACTGATACCCAGTGACACAGACACACACTTACACCAAGTAACAAAGACACAAACTTACACCAAGTAACACAGACACACAGTGACACCAATTAACAAAGACATACACTGACACCTAGTAACAAAGACAAAAACTGACACCCAGTAACAAAGATATACACTGACACAAAGTCACAAAGACATACAGTGACACCCAGTAACAAAGACGTACACTGACACCAATTCACAAAGACATACACTGACACCAAGTAACAAAGACACACACTTGCACCAAGTAACACAGACATACACTGACACCAGGTAATAAAGACAGACAATTACACCAAGTAACAAAGACATTCACTTACACCAACTATTTTGACATACATTGACACCCAGTAACAAAGACATACACTGATACCAAGTAACATGGACACACACTTACACCAAGTAGCAAAGACATACACTGACAGCAAGTCACAAAGACACACACTGATACCCAGTAACACAGAAACACATACACCAAGTAACAATGACAGACACTGATACCCAGTAACACAGACACACACTTACACCAAGTAACAAAGACATACACTGACACCAAGTCACAAAGACACACACTGACACCCAGTAGCAAAGACATACACTGACACCAAGTCACAAAGACATACACTGATACCAAGTAACAAAGACATACAATTACACCAAGTAACAAAGTCACACACTTACACCAAGTAACACAGACATACACTGACACCAAGTAACAAAGACATGCACTGTTACCCAGTAACACAGACACACACTTACACCAAGTAACAAAGACATACACTGATACCAAGTAACACAGACACACACTTACATCAAGTAACACAGACACACACTGCCACCAAGTAACAAAGACATACACTCACACCAAGTAACACAGACATACACTTACACCACGTAACACAGACATACACTGACACCAAGTAACAAAGACATACAATTACACCAAGTAACAAAGACACACACTTACACCAAGTAACACAGACATACACTGACACCATGTAACAAAGACATGCACTGATACCCAGTAACACAGACATACACTGACACCAAGTAACAAAGACATACACAGACACCAAGAAACAAAGACATACACTGATACCCAGTAACACAGACAAACACTTACACCAAGTAACAAAGACAAACACTGACACCAAGTAACAAAGACATCCACTGACACCAAGAAGCAAAGACATACACTTACACCAATAACACAGACACACTGACACCCAGTAACACAAACAAACACACACTGACACCCAGTAACATAGAGAAACACTGACACACAGTAACAAAGACATACACAGACAGACACTGACACCAAGTAACAAAGACTAACAGAGACACACACTGACACCAAGTCACAAAGACATCCACTGACACCCAGTAAAAAGACATACACTGACACCAAGTCACAAAGACAAACACTGATACCAAGTAACACAGACACACACTTACTCCAAGTAACAAAGGCATACACTGACACCCAGTAACAAAGACATACACTGACACCAAGGCACAAAGACAGACACTGACAAACGGTAACAAAGACAAACACTGACACCAAGTAACGAAGACAGACACTGACACCCAGTAACAAACACAGACACTGACAACAAGTCACAAAGACATACACTTACACCAAGTAACACAGACATACAATGACACCAGGTAACAAAGACATACAATTACACCAAGTAACAAAGACACACACTTACACCAAGTAACACAGACATACACTGACACCAAGTAACAAAGACGTACACTGTTACACAGTAACACAGACACAAACTTACACCAAGTAACAAAAACATACACTGATACCAAGTAACACAGACACACACTTCCACCAAGTAACAACGACATACACTGACACCAAGTAACAAAAACATACACTGATACGCAATGACACAGACACACACCTACACCAAGTAACAAAGAAACACAC
This sequence comes from Heterodontus francisci, assembly GCF_036365525.1. Lineage (NCBI taxonomy): Eukaryota > Metazoa > Chordata > Chondrichthyes > Heterodontiformes > Heterodontidae > Heterodontus > Heterodontus francisci. Next base: position 562,962 of record NW_027141112.1, on the reverse strand, counting down.
TTACACCAAGTAACACAGACATAAACTGACAAAAAGTAACAAAGACATACACAGACACCAAGTAACAAAGACATAAACTGACACCCGGTAACAAAGACATACACTGACACAAAGTCACAAAGACATACAGTGACACCCAGTAACAAAGACATACATTGACACCAATTCACAAAGACATACACTGACACCAAGTAACAAAGACATAAACTGATTCCCAGTAACACAGACAGACACTTACACCAAGCAACAAAGACATGCACTGACACCAAGTAACAAAGACATACACTTCACCAAGTAACACAGCGATACACTGACACCAAGTAACACAGACACACACTGACACCCAGTAAAAAAGACAGACAATTACACCAAGTAACAAAGACATACACTTACACCAACTATTTTGACATACACTGACACCAAGTAACAAAGACATACACTGATACCAAGTAACATAGACATACATTTACACCAAGTAGCAAAGACATACACTGACACCAAGTCACAAAGACACACACTGACACCCAGTAACAAAGACATACACTGACACCAAGTCACAAACACATACACCGATACCCAGTAACACAGACACACACATACGCCAAGTAACAAAGACATACACTGACACCAAGTCACAAAGCCACACACTGACACCCAGTAACAAAGACATATACTGACACCAAGTCACAAAGACATACACTGATACCAAGTAACAAAGACATACAATTACACCAAGTAACAAAGACACACACTTACACCCAGTAACACAGACACACACTTACACCAAGTAACAAAGACATGCACTGATACCAAGTAACACAGACACACACTTACACCAAGTAACACAGAAGCACACTGCCACCAAGTAACAAAGACATACACTCACACCAAGTAACAAAGACATACACTTGCACCACGTAACACAGACATACACTGACACCAAGTAACAAAGACATACAATTACATCAAGTAACAGAGACACACACTTACACCAAGTAACACAGACATACACTGACACCATGTAACAAAGACATGCACTGATACCCAGTAACACAGACATACACTTACACCAAGTAACACAGACATACACTGACACCATGTAACAAAGACATACACAGACACCACGAAACAAAGACATACACTGATACCCAGTAACACAGACACACACTTACAACAAGTAACAAAGACAAACACTGACACCAAGAAACAAAGACATCCACTGACAGCAAGAAACAAAGACATACACTTACACCAAGTAACACAGACACACACTGACACCCAGTAACACAAACAAACACACACTGACACCCAGTAACATAGAGAAACACTGACACACAGTAACAAAGACATACACAGACATACACTGACACCAAGTAACAAAGACTAACAGAGACACACACTGACACCAAGTCACAAAGACATACACTGACACCCAGTAACAAAGACATACACTGACACCAAGTCACAAAGACATACACTGATACCCAGTAACACAGACACACACTTACACCAAGTAACAAAGACATACACTGACACCCAGTAACAAAGACATGCACTGACACCAAGTCACAAAGACATCCTCTGATACCCAGTAACACAGACACACACTTACACCAAGTAACAAAGACATACAATCACACCAAGTAACAAAGACACACACTTACACCTAGTAACACAGACATACAGTGACACCATGTAACAAAGACATGCACTGATACCCAGTAACACAGACACACACTTACACCAAGTAACAAAGACAAACACTGACACCAATTAACAAAGACTTCCACTGACACCAAGAAACAAAGACATACACTTACACCAAGTAACACAGACACACACTGACACCCAGTAACACAAACAAACACACACTGACACCCACTAACATAGAGAAACACTGACACACAGTAACAAAGACATACACAGACAGACACTGACACCAAGTAACAAAGAGAAACAGAGACACACACTGACACCAAGTCACAAGGACATACACTGACACCCAGTAACAAAGACATACACTGACACCAAGTCGCAAGGACATACACTGATACCCAGTAACACAGACACATACTTCCACAAAGTAACAAAGACAAACGCTGACACAAAGTAACAAAGACATACACTTACACAAAATAACACAGACATACACTGACACCAAGGAACAAAGACATACACTTACACAAAGTAACAAAGACACACACTTACACCAAGCAACACAGACATACACTGACACCAAGTAACAAAGACATACACTGACACCCAGTAACACAGACACACACATACACCAAGTAACAACGACATACACTGACACCAAGTAACAAAGACATACACTTACACCTAGTAACACAGACATACAGTGACACCATGTAACAAAGACATGCACTGATACCCAGTAACACAGACACACACTTACACCAAGTAACAAAGACAAACACTGACACCAATGAACAAAGACTTCCACTGACACCAAGAAACAAAGACATACACTTACACCAAGTAACACAGACACACACTGACTCCCAGTAACACAAACAAACACACACTTTCACCCACTAACATAGAGAAACACTGACACACAGTAACAAAGACATACACAGACAGACACTGACACCAAGTAACAAAGAGAAACAGAGACACTCACTGACACCAAGTCACAAGGACATACACTGACACCCAGTAACAAAGACATACACTGACACCAAGTCGCAAGGACATACACTGATACCCAGTAACACAGACACATACTTCCACAAAGTAACAAAGACAAACACTGACACAAAGAAACAAAGACATACACTTACACAAAGTAACACAGACATACACTGACACCAAGGAACAAAGACATACACTTACACAAAGTAACAAAGACACACACTTACACCAAGCAACACAGACATACACTGACACCAAGTAACAAAGACATACACTGACACCCAGTAACACAGACACACACATACACCAAGTAACAATGACATACACTGACACCAAGTAACAAAGACATACACTGATACCCAGTATCACAGACACACTCTTACACCAAGTAACAAAGACACACACTTACACCAAGTAACACAGAAATACACTGACACCAAGTAAAAAGCACATACAGTGACACCAAGTATCAAAGTCATAAACTGACACCCAGTAACAAAGACATACACTGGAACAAAGTCACAAAGACATACAGTGACACCCAGTAACAAAGACATACACTGACACCAAGTCACAAAGACATAGACTGACACCAAGTAACAAAGACATACACTGATACCCAGTAACACAGACACACACTTACAACAAGCAACAAAGACTTACACTGACAGCAAGTAACAAAGTCATACACTAACACCAAGTAGCACAGACATACACTGACACCAAGTAACAAAGACATACAATTACACCAAGTAACAAAGACACACACTTACACCAAGTAACACAGACATACACTGACACCAAGTAACAAAGACATACACTGTTACCCAGTAACACAGACACACACTTACAACAAGTAACAAAGACATACACTGATACCAAGTAACACAGACACATACTTACACCAAGTAACACAAACTCTCACTTACACCATGTAACAAAGACATGCACTGACACCAAGTAACAAAGACATACAATTACACCAAGTAACAAAGACACACACTTACACCAAGTAACACAGACATACACTGACACCAATTAACAAAGACATACACTGACACCAAGTAACAAAGACATACAATTACACCAAGTAACAAAGACACACACTTACACCCAGTAACACAGACACACACTTAAACCAAAGTAACAAAGACAAACACTGATACCAAGTAACACAGACACACACTTACACCAAGTAACACAGACACACACTTACACCAAGTAACAAAGCCGTACACTGACACCAAGTAGCAAAGACATACACTTACACCAAGTAACACAGAGATACACTGACACCAAGTAACAAAGACATACAATTACACCAAGTAACAAAGACACACACTTACACCAAGTAACACAGACATACACTGTCACCATGTCGCAAAGACATTCACTGATACCCAGTAACACAGACACACACTGACACCAAGTAACACAAACAAACACACACTGACACCCAGTAATATAGAGAAACACTGACACACAGTAACAAAGACATACACAGACAGACACTGACACCAAGTAACAAAGACTAACAGAGACACACACTGACACCAAGTCACAAAGACATACACTGACAACCAGTAACAAAGACATACACTGACACCAAGTCACAAAGACATACACTGATACCCAGTAACACAGACACACACTTACACCAAGTAACACAGACATACACTGACACCCAGTAACAAAGACATGCACTGACACCATGTAACAAAGACATGCACTGATACCCAGTAACACAGACATACACTGACACCAAGTAACAAAGACATACACTGACACCAAGAATCAAAGACATACACTGATACCCAGGAACACAGACACACACTTACTCCAAGTAACAAAGACATACACTGACACCCAGTAACAAAGACATACACTGACACCCAGAAACAAAGACATACACTGATACCCAGTAACACAGACACACACTTACACCAAGTAACAAAGACATACACTGATACCCAGTAACACAGACACACACTTACACCAAGTAACAGAGACAAACACTGACACCAATTAACAAAGACTTCCACTGACACCAAGAAACAAAGACATACACTTACACCAAGTAACACAGACACACACTGACACCCAGTAACACAAACAAACACACACTGACACCCACTAACATAGAGAAACACTGACACAATGTAACAAAGACATACACAGACAGACACTGACACCAAGTAACAAAGAATAACAGAGACACTCACTGACAGCAAGTCACAAGGACATACACTGACACCCAGTAACAAAGACATACACTGACACCAAGTCGCAAGGACATACGCTGATACCCAGTAACACAGACACATACTTCCACAAAGTAACAAAGACAAACACTGACACAATGTAACAAAGACATACAATTACACAAAGTAACACAGACATACACTGACACCAAGGAACAAAGACATACACTTACACAAAGTAACAAAGACACACACTTACAGCAAGCAACACAGACATACACTGACACCAAGTAACAAAGACATACACTGACACCCAGTAACACAGACACACACATACACCAAGTAACAACGACATACACTGACACCAAGAAACAAAGACATACACTGATACCCAGTAACACAGACACACTCTTACACCAAGTAACAAAGACACACACTTACACCAAGTAACACAGAAATACACTGACACCAAATAACAAAGACATACAGTGACACCAAGTAACAAAGACATAAACTGAGACCCAGTAACACAAACACACACTTACACCAAGTAACAGAGACAAACACTGACACCAATTAACAAAGACTTCCACTGACACCCAGTAACAAAGACATACACTTACACCTAGTAACACAGACATACAGTGACACCATGTAACAAAGACATGCACTGATACCCAGTAACACAGACACACACTTACACCAAGTAACAAAGACAAACACTGACACCAATGAACAAAGACTTCCACTGACACCAAGAAACAAAGACATACACTTACACCAAGTAACACAGACACACACTGACACCCAGTAACACAAACAAACACACACTTTCACCCACTAACATAGAGAAACACTGACACACAGTAACAAAGACATACACAGACAGACACTGACACCAAGTAACAAAGAGAAACAGAGACACTCACTGACACCAAGTCACAAGGACATACACTGACACCCAGTAACAAAGACATACACTGACACCAAGTCGCAAGGACATACACTGATACCCAGTAACACAGACACATACTTCCACAAAGTAACAAAGACAAACACTGACACAAAGGAACAAAGACATACACTTACACAAAGTAACACAGACATACACTGACACCAAGGAACAAAGACATACACTTACACAAAGTAACAAAGACACACACTTACACCAAGCAACACAGACATACACTGACACCAAGTAACAAAGACATACACTGACACCCAGTAACACAGACACACACATACACCAAGTAACAAAGACATACACTGATACCCAGTAACACAGACACACTCTTACACCAAGTAACAAAGACACACACTTACACCAAGTAACACAGAAATACACTGAAACCAAGTAAAAAACACATACAGTGACACCAAGTAACAAAGACATAAACTGACACCCAGTAACAAAGACATACACTGGAACAAAGTCACAAAGACATACAGTGACACCCAGTAACAAAGACATACACTGACACCAAGTCACAAAGACATAGACTGACACCAAGTAACAAAGACATACACTGATACCCAGTAACACAGACACACACTTACAACAAGCAACAAAGACTTACACTGACAGCAAGTAACAAAGTCATACACTAACACCAAGTAGCACAGACATACACTGACACCAAGTAACAAAGACATACAATTACACCAAGTAACAAAGACACACACTTACACCAAGTAACACAGACATACACTGACACCAAGTAACAAAGACATACACTGTTACCCAGTAACACAGACACACACTTACAACAAGTAACAAAGACATACACTGATACCAAGTAACACAGACACATACTTACACCAAGTAACACAAACTCTCACTTACACCATGTAACAAAGACATGCACTGACACCAAGTAACAAAGACATACAATTACACCAAGTAACAAAGACACACACTTACACCAAGTAACACAGACATACACTGACACCAATTAACAAAGACATACACTGACACCAAGTAACAAAGACATACAATTACACCAAGTAACAAAGACACACACTTACACCCAGTAACACAGACACACACTTAAACCAAAGTAACAAAGACACACACTGATACCAAGTAACACAGACACACTCTTACACCAAGTAACACAGACACACACTTACACCAAGTAACAAAGCCGTACACTGACACCAAGTAGCAAAGACATACACTTACACCAAGTAACACAGAGATACACTGACACCAAGTAACAAAGACATACAATTACACCAAGTAACAAAGACACACACTTACACCAAGTAACACAGACATACACTGTCACCATGTCGCAAAGACATTCACTGATACCCAGTAACACAGACACACACTGACACCAAGTAACACAAACAAACACACACTGACACCCAGTAACATAGAGAAACACTGACACACAGTAACAAAGACATACACAGACAGACACTGACACCAAGTAACAAAGACTAACAGAGACACACACTGACACCAAGTCACAAAGACATACACTGACAACCAGTAACAAAGACATACACTGACACCAAGTCACAAAGACATACACTGATACCCAGTAACACAGACACACACTTACACCAAGTAACACAGACATACACTGAAACCCAGTAACAAAGACATGCACTGACACCATGTAACAAAGACATGCACTGATACCCAGTAACACAGACATACACTGACACCAAGTAACAAAGACATACACTGACACCAAGAATCAAAGACATACACTGATACCCAGGAACACAGACACACACTTACTCCAAGTAACAAAGACATACACTGACACCCAGTAACAAAGACATACACTGACACCCAGAAACAAAGACATACACTGATACCCAGTAACACAGACACACACTTACACCAAGTAACAAAGACATACACTGATACCCAGTAACACAGACACACACTTACACCAAGTAACAGAGACAAACACTGACACCAATTAACAAAGACTTCCACTGACACCAAGAAACAAAGACATACACTTACACCAAGTAACACAGACACACACTGACACCCAGTAACACAAACAAACACACACTGACACCCACTAACATAGAGAAACACTGACACAATGTAACAAAGACATACACAGACAGACACTGACACCAAGTAACAAAGAATAACAGAGACACTCACTGACAGCAAGTCACAAGGACATACACTGACACCCAGTAACAAAGACATACACTGACACCAAGTCGCAAGGACATACGCTGATACCCAGTAACACAGACACATACTTCCACAAAGTAACAAAGACAAACACTGACACAATGTAACAAAGACATACAATTACACAAAGTAACACAGACATACACTGACACCAAGGAACAAAGACATACACTTACACAAAGTAACAAAGACACACACTTACAGCAAGCAACACAGACATACACTGACACCAAGTAACAAAGACATACACTGACACCCAGTAACACAGACACACACATACACCAAGTAACAACGACATACACTGACACCAAGAAACAAAGACATACACTGATACCCAGTAACACAGACACACTCTTACACCAAGTAACAAAGACACACACTTACACCAAGTAACACAGAAATACACTGACACCAAGTAACAAAGACATACAGTGACACCAAGTAACAAAGACATAAACTGAGACCCAGTAACACAAACACACACTTACACCAAGTAACAGAGACAAACACTGACACCAATTAACAAAGACTTCCACTGACACCCAGTAACAAAGACATACACTTACACCTAGTAACACAGACATACAGTGACACCATGTAACAAAGACATGCACTGATACCCAGTAACACAGACACACACTTACACCAAGTAACAAAGACAAACACTGACACCAATGAACAAAGACTTCCACTGACACCAAGAAACAAAGACATACACTTACACCAAGTAACACAGACACACACTGACACCCAGTAACACAAACAAAGACACACTTTCACCCACTAACATAGAGAAACACTGACACACAGTAACAAAGACATACACAGACAGACACTGACACCAAGTAACAAAGAGAAACAGAGACACTCACTGACACCAAGTCACAAGGACATACACTGACACCCAGTAACAAAGACATACACTGACACCAAGTCGCAAGGACATACACTGATACCCAGTAACACAGACACATACTTCCACAAAGTAACAAAGACAAACACTGACACAAAGGAACAAAGACATACACTTACACAAAGTAACACAGACATACACTGACACCAAGGAACAAAGACATACACTTACACAAAGTAACAAAGACACACACTTACACCAAGCAACACAGACATACACTGACACCAAGTAACAAAGACATACACTGACACCCAGTAACACAGACACACACATACACCAAGTAACAATGACATACACTGACACCAAGTAACAAAGACATACACTGATACCCAGTAACACAGACACACTCTTACACCAAGTAACAAAGACACACACTTACACCAAGTAACACAGAAATACACTGACACCAAGTAAAAAACACATACAGTGACACCAAGTAACAAAGACATAAACTGACACCCAGTAACAAAGACATACACTGGAACAAAGTCACAAAGACATACAGTGACACCCAGTAACAAAGACATACACTGACACCAAGTCACAAAGACATAGACTGACACCAAGTAACAAAGACATACACTGATACCCAGTAACACAGACACACACTTACAACAAGCAACAAAGACTTACACTGACAGCAAGTAACAAAGTCATACACTAACACCAAGTAGCACAGACATACACTGACACCAAGTAACAAAGACATACAATTACACCAAGTAACAAAGACACACACTTACACCAAGTAACACAGACATACACTGACACCAAGTAACAAAGACATACACTGTTACCCAGTAACACAGACACACACTTACACCAAGTAACAAAGACATACACTGATACCCAGTAACACAGACACACACTTACACCAAGTAACAAAGACATACACTGATACCCAGTAACACAGACACACACTTACACCAAGTAACAGAGACAAACACTGACACCAATTAACAAAGACTTCCACTGACACCAAGAAACAAAGACATACACTTACACCAAGTAACACAGACACACACTGACACCCAGTAACACAAACAAACACACACTGACACCCACTAACATAGAGAAACACTGACACAATGTAACAAAGACATACACAGACAGACACTGACACCAAGTAACAAAGAATAACAGAGACACTCACTGACAGCAAGTCACAAGGACATACACTGACACCCAGTAACAAAGACATACACTGACACCAAGTCGCAAGGACATACGCTGATACCCAGTAACACAGACACATACTTCCACAAAGTAACAAAGACAAACACTGACACAATGTAACAAAGACATACAATTACACAAAGTAACACAGACATACACTGACACCAAGGAACAAAGACATACACTTACACAAAGTAACAAAGACACACACTTACAGCAAGCAACACAGACATACACTGACACCAAGTAACAAAGACATACACTGACACCCAGTAACACAGACACACACATACACCAAGTAACAACGACATACACTGACACCAAGAAACAAAGACATACACTGATACCCAGTAACACAGACACACTCTTACACCAAGTAACAAAGACACACACTTACACCAAGTAACACAGAAATACACTGACACCAAGTAACAAAGACATACAGTGACACCAAGTAACAAAGACATAAACTGAGACCCAGTAACACAAACACACACTTACACCAAGTAACAGAGACAAACACTGACACCAATTAACAAAGACTTCCACTGACACCCAGTAACAAAGACATACACTTACACCTAGTAACACAGACATACAGTGACACCATGTAACAAAGACATGCACTGATACCCAGTAACACAGACACACACTTACACCAAGTAACAAAGACAAACACTGACACCAATGAACAAAGACTTCCACTGACACCAAGAAACAAAGACATACACTTACACCAAGTAACACAGACACACACTGACACCCAGTAACACAAACAAACACACACTTTCACCCACTAACATAGAGAAACACTGACACACAGTAACAAAGACATACACAGACAGACACTGACACCAAGTAACAAAGAGAAACAGAGACACTCACTGACACCAAGTCACAAGGACATACACTGACACCCAGTAACAAAGACATACACTGACACCAAGTCGCAAGAACATACACTGATACCCAGTAACACAGACACATACTTCCACAAAGTAACAAAGACAAACACTGACACAAAGGAACAAAGACATACACTTACACAAAGTAACACAGACATACACTGACACCAAGGAACAAAGACATACACTTACACAAAGTAACAAAGACACACACTTACACCAAGCAACACAGACATACACTGACACCAAGTAACAAAGACATACACTGACACCCAGTAACACAGACACACACATACACCAAGTAACAATGACATACACTGACACCAAGTAACAAAGACATACACTGATACCCAGTAGCACAGACACACTCTTACACCAAGTAACAAAGACACACACTTACACCAAGTAACACAGAAATACACTGACACCAAGTAAAAAACACATACAGTGACACCAAGTAACAAAGACATAAACTGACACCCAGTAACAAAGACATACACTGGAACAAAGTCACAAAGACATACAGTGACACCCAGTAACAAAGACATACACTGACACCAAGTCACAAAGACATAGACTGACACCAAGTAACAAAGACATACACTGACACCCAGTAACAAAGACATACACTGGAACAAAGTCACAAAGACATACAGTGACACCCAGTAACAAAGACATACACTGGAACAAAGTCACAAAGACATACAGTGACACCCAGTAACAAAGACATACACTGACACCAAGTAACAAAGTCATACACTAACACCAAGTAGCACAGACATACACTGACACCAAGTAACAAAGACATACAATTACACCAAGTAACAAAGACACACACTTACACCAAGTAACACAGACATACACTGACACCAAGTAACAAAGACATACACTGTTACCCAGTAACACAGACACACACTTACACCAAGTAACAAAGACATACACTGATACCAAGTAACACAGACACACACTTACACCAAGTAACACAAACTCTCACTTACACCATGTAACAAAGACATACACTGACACCAAGTAACAAAGACATACAATTACACCAAGTAACAAAGACACACACTTACACCAAGTAACACAGACATACACTGACACCAATTAACAAAGACATACACTGACACCAAGTAACAAAGACATACAATTACACCAAGTAACAAAGACACACACTTACACCCAGTAACACAGACACACACTTAAACCAAAGTAACAAAGACACACACTGATACCAAGTAACACAGACACACACTTACACCAAGTAACACAGACACACACTTACACCAAGTAACAAAGCCGTACACTGACACCAAGTAGCAAAGACATACACTTACACCAAGTAACACAGAGATACACTGACACCAAGTAACAAAGACATACAATTACACCAAGTAACAAAGACACACACTTACACCAAGTAACACAGACATACACTGTCACCATGTCGCAAAGACATTCACTGATACCCAGTAACACAGACACACACTGACACCAAGTAACACAAACAAACACACACTGACACCCAGTAACATAGAGAAACACTGACACACAGTAACAAAGACATACACAGACAGACACTGACACCAAGTAACAAAGACTAACAGAGACACACACTGACACCAAGTCACAAAGACATACACTGACAACCAGTAACAAAGACATACACTGACACCAAGTCACAAAGACATACACTGATACCCAGTAACACAGACACACACTTACACCAAGTAACACAGACATACACTGACACCCAGTAACAAAGACATGCACTGACACCATGTAACAAAGACATGCACTGATACCCAGTAACACAGACATACACTGACACCAAGTAACAAAGACATACACTGACACCAAGAATCAAAGACATACACTGATACCCAGTAACACAGACACACACTTACTCCAAGTAACAAAGACATACACTGACACCCAGTAACAAAGACATACACTGACACCCAGAAACAAAGACATACACTGATACCCAGTAACACAGACACACACTTACACCAAGTAACAAAGACATACACTGATACCCAGTAACACAGACACACACTTACACCAAGTAACAGAGACAAACACTGACACCAATTAACAAAGACTTCCACTGACACCAAGAAACAAAGACATACACTTACACCAAGTAACACAGACACACACTGACACCCAGTAACACAAACAAACACACACTGACACCCACTAACATAGAGAAACACTGACACACTGTAACAAAGACATACACAGACAGACACTGACACCAGGTAACAAAGAATAACAGAGACACTCACTGACAGCAAGTCACAAGGACATACACTGACACCCAGTAACAAAGACATACACTGACACCAAGTCGCAAGGACATACGCTGATACCCAGTAACACAGACACATACTTCCACAAAGTAACAAAGACAAACACTGACACAATGTAACAAAGACATACAATTACACAAAGTAACACAGACATACACTGACACCAAGGAACAAAGACATACACTTACACAAAGTAACAAAGACACACACTTACAGCAAGCAACACAGACATACACTGACACCAAGTAACAAAGACATACACTGACACCCAGTAACACAGACACACACATACACCAAGTAACAACGACATACACTGACACCAAGAAACAAAGACATACACTGATACCCAATAACACAGACACACTCTTACACCAAGTAACAAAGACACACACTTACACCAAGTAACACAGAAATACACTGACACCAAGTAACAAAGGCATACAGTGACACCAAGTAACAAAGACATAAACTGAGACCCAGTAACACAGACACACACTTACACCAAGGAACGGAGACAAACACTGACACCAATTAACAAAGACTTCCACTGACACCAAGAAACAAAGACATACACTTACACCAAGTAACACAGACACACACTGACACCCAGTAACACAAACAAACACACACTGACACCCACTAACATAGAGAAACACTGACACACAGTAACAAAGACATACACAGACAGACACTGACACCAAGTAACAAAGAATAACAGAGACACTCACTGACAGCAAGTCACAAGGACATACACTGACACCCAGTAACAAAGACATACACTGACACCAAGTCGCAAGGACATACGCTGATACCCAGTAACACAGACACATACTTCCACAAAGTAACAAAGACAAACACTGACACAAAGTAACAAAGACATACACTTACACAAAGTAACACAGACATACACTGACACCAAGGAACAAAGACATACACTTACACAAAGTAAAAAAGACACACACTTACAGCAAGCAACACAGACATACACTGACACCAAGTAACAAAGACATACACTGAAACCCAGTAACACAGACACACACATACACCAAGTAACAACGACATACACTGACACCAAGTAACAAAGACATACACTGTTACCCAGTAACACAGACACACTCTTACACCAAGTAACAAAGACACACACTTACACCAAGTAACACAGAAATACACTGACACCAAGTAACAAAGACATACAGTGACACCAAGTAACAAAGACATAAACTGAGACCCAGTAACAAAGAGATACACTGGCACAAAGTCACAAAGACATACAGTGACACCCAGTAACAAAGACATACACTGACACCAAGTCACAAAGACATACACTGACACCAAGTAACAAAGACATGCACTTACACCAAGTAACACAGACTTACACTGACACCAATTAACAAAGACATATAATTACACCAGGTATCAAAGACACACACTTACACCAAGTAACACAGACATGCACTGTCACCATGTAGCAAAGACATTCACTGATACCCAGTAACGCAGACACACACTTACAACAAGTAACAAAGATATACACTGATAACCAGTAACACAGATACACACTTACACCAAGTAACAAAGACCTACACATACACCAACTATTTTGACATACACTGAGACCAAGTAACAAAGACATACACTGATACCAAGTAACATAGACATACATTTACACCAAGTAGCAAAGACATACACTGACACCAAGTCACAAAGACACACACTGACACCCAGTAACAAAGACATACACTGACACCAAGTCACAAACACATACACCGATACCCAGTAACACAGACACACACATACGCCAAATAACAAAGACATACACTGACACCAAGTCACAAAGCCACACACTGACACCCAGTAACAAAGACATATACTGACACCAAGTCACAAAGACATACACTGATACCAAGTAACAAAGACATACAATTACACCAAGTAACAAAGACACACACTTACACCCAGTAACACAGACACACACTTACACCAAGTAACAAAGACATGCACTGATACCAAGTAACACAGACACACACTTACACCAAGTAACACAGAAACACACTGCCACCAAGTAACAAAGACATACACTCACACCAAGTAACAAAGACATACACTTACACCACGTATCACAGACATACACTGACACCAAGTAACAAAGACATACAATTACATCAAGTAGCAAAGACACACACTTACACCAAGTAACACAGACATACACTGACACCATGTAACAAAGACATGCAATGATACCCAGTAACACAGACATACACTTACACCAAGTAACACAGACATACACTGACTCCATGTAACAAAGACATACACAGACACCACGAAACAAAGACATACACTGATACCCAGTAACACAGACACACACTGACACCCAGTAACACAAACAAACACACACTGACACCCAGTAACATAGAGAAACACTGACACACAGTAACAAAGACATACACAGACATACACTGACAGCAAGTAACAAAGACATACAATTACATCAAGTAGCAAAGACACACACTTACACCAAGTAACACAGACATACACTGACACCATGTAACAAAGACATGCACTGATACCCAGTAACACAGACATACACTTACACCAAGTAACAAAGACAAACACTGACACCAAGAAACAAAGACATCCACTGACAGCAAGAAACAAAGACATACACTTACACCAAGTAACACAGACACACACTGACACCCAGTAACACAAACAAACACACACTGACACCCAGTAACATAGAGAAACACTGACACACAGTAACAAAGACATACACAGACATACACTGACACCAAGTAACAAAGACTAACAGAGACACACACTGACACCAAGTCACAAAGACATACACTGACACCCAGTAACAAAGACATACACTGATACCAAGTCACAAAGACATACACTGATACCCAGTAACACAGACACACACTTACACCAAGTAACAAAGACATACACTGACACCCAGTAACAAAGACATGCACTGACACCAAGTCACAAAGACATACTCTGATACCCAGTAACACAGACACACACTTACACCAAGTAACAAAGACATACAATCACACCAAGTAACAAAGACACACACTTACACCTAGTAACACAGACATACAGTGACACCATGTAACAAAGACATGCACTGATACCCAGTAACACAGACACACACTTACACCAAGTAACAAAGACAAACACTGACACCAATTAACAAAGACTTCCACTGACACCAAGAAACAAAGACATACACTTACACCAAGTAACACAGACACACACTGACACCCAGTAACACAAACAAACACACACTGACACCCACTAACATAGAGAAACACTGACACACAGTAACAAAGACATACACAGACAGACACTGACACCAAGTAACAAAGAGAAACAGAGACACTCACTGACACCAAGTCACAAGGACATACACTGACACCCAGTAACAAAGACATACACTGACACCAAGTCGCAAGGACATACACTGATACCCAGTAACACAGACACATACTTCCACAAAGTAACAAAGACAAACACTGACACAAAGTAACAAAGACATACACTTACACAAAGTAACACAGACATACACTGACACCAAGGAACAAAGACATACACTTACACAAAGTAACAAAGACACACACTTACACCAAGCAACACAGACATACACTGACACCAAGTAACAAAGACATACTCTGACACCCAGTAACACAGACACACACATACACCAAGTAACAACGACATACACTGACACCAGGTCACAAAGACATACACTGATACCCAGTAACACAGACACACTCTTACACCAAGTAACAAAGACACACACTTACACCAAGTAACACAGAAATACACTAACAGCAAGTAAAAAACACATACAGTGACACCAAGTAACAAAGACATAAACTGACACCCAGTAACAAAGACATACACTGGAACAAAGTCACAAAGACATACAGTGACACCCAGTAACAAAGACATACACTGACACCAAGTCACAAAGACATAGACTGACACCAAGTAACAAAGACATACACTGATACCCAGTAACACAGACACACACTTACAACAAGCAACAAAGACTTACACTGACAGCAAGTAACAAAGACATACACTAACACCAAGTAGCACAGACATACACTGACACCAAGTAACAAAGACATACAATTACACCAAGTAACAAAGACACACACTTACACCAAGTAACACAGACATACACTGACACCAAGTAACAAAGACATACACTGTTACCCAGTAACACAGACACACACTTACACCAGGTAACAAAGACATACACTGATACCAAGTAACACAGACACACACTTACAGCAAGTAACACAAACTCTCACTTACACCATGTAACAAAGACATACACTGACACCAAGTAACAAAGACATACAATTACACCAAGTAACAAAGACATACACTGATACCAAGTAACACAGACACACACTTACACCAAGTAACACAAACTCTCACTTACACCATGTAACAAAGACACACACTGACACCCAGTAACAAAGACATACACTGACACCAAGTCACAAACACATACACCGATACCCAGTAACACAGACACACACATACGCCAAATAACAAAGACATACACTGACACCAAGTCACAAAGCCACACACTGACACCCAGTAACAAAGACATATACTGACACCAAGTCACAAAGACATACACTGATACCAAGTAACAAAGACATACAATTACACCAAGTAACAAAGACACACACTTACACCCAGTAACACAGACACACACTTACACCAAGTAACAAAGACATGCACTGATACCAAGTAACACAGACACACACTTACACCAAGTAACACAGAAACACACTGCCACCAAGTAACAAAGACATACACTCACACCAAGTAACAAAGACATACACTTACACCACGTATCACAGACATACACTGACACCAAGTAACAAAGACATACAATTACATCAAGTAGCAAAGACACACACTTACACCAAGTAACACAGACATACACTGACACCATGTAACAAAGACATGCAATGATACCCAGTAACACAGACATACACTTACACCAAGTAACACAGACATACACTGACTCCATGTAACAAAGACATACACAGACACCACGAAACAAAGACATACACTGATACCCAGTAACACAGACACACACTGACACCCAGTAACACAAACAAACACACACTGACACCCAGTAACATAGAGAAACACTGACACACAGTAACAAAGACATACACAGACATACACTGACACCAAGTAACAAAGACATACAATTACATCAAGTAGCAAAGACACACACTTACACCAAGTAACACAGACATACACTGACACCATGTAACAAAGACATGCACTGATACCCAGTAACACAGACATACACTTACACCAAGTAACAAAGACAAACACTGACACCAAGAAACAAAGACATCCACTGACAGCAAGAAACAAAGACATACACTTACACCAAGTAACACAGACACACACTGACACCCAGTAACACAAACAAACACACACTGACACCCAGTAACATAGAGAAACACTGACACACAGTAACAAAGACATACACAGACATACACTGACACCAAGTAACAAAGACTAACAGAGACACACACTGACACCAAGTCACAAAGACATACACTGACACCCAGTAACAAAGACATACACTGACACCAAGTCACAAAGACATACACTGATACCCAGTAACACAGACACACACTTACACCAAGTAACAAAGACATACACTGACACCCAGTAACAAAGACATGCACTGACACCAAGTCACAAAGACATACTCTGATACCCAGTAACACAGACACACACTTACACCAAGTAACAAAGACATACAATCACACCAAGTAACAAAGACACACACTTACACCTAGTAACACAGACATACAGTGACACCATGTAACAAAGACATGCACTGATACCCAGTAACACAGACACACACTTACACCAAGTAACAAAGACAAACATTGACACCAATTAACAAAGACCTCCACTGACACCAAGAAACAAAGACATACACTTACACCAAGTAACACAGACACACACTGACACCCAGTAACACAAACAAACACACACTGACACCCACTAACATAGAGAAACACTGACACACAGTAACAAAGACATACACAGACAGACACTGACACCAAGTAACAAAGAGAAACAGAGACACTCACTGACACCAAGTCACAAGGACATACACTGACACCCAGTAACAAAGACATACACTGACACCAAGTCGCAAGGACATACACTGATACCCAGTAACACAGACACATACTTCCACAAAGTAACAAAGACAAACACTGACACAAAGTAACAAAGACATACACTTACACAAAGTAACACAGACATACACTGACACCAAGGAACAAAGACATACACTTACACAAAGTAACAAAGACACACACTTACACCAAGCAACACAGACATACACTGACACCAAGTAACAAAGACATACTCTGACACCCAGTAACACAGACACACACATACACCAAGTAACAACGACATACACTGACACCAGGTCACAAAGACATACACTGATACCCAGTAACACAGACACACTCTTACACCAAGTAACAAAGACACACACTTACACCAAGTAACACAGAAATACACTGACACCAAGTAAAAAACACATACAGTGACACCAAGTAACAAAGACATAAACTGACACCCAGTAACAAAGACATACACTGGAACAAAGTCACAAAGACATACAGTGACACCCAGTAACAAAGACATACACTGACACCAAGTCACAAAGACATAGACTGACACCAAGTAACAAAGACATACACTGATACCCAGTAACACAGACACACACTTACAACAAGCAACAAAGACTTACACTGACAGCAAGTAACAAAGACATACACTAACACCAAGTAGCACAGACATACACTGACACCAAGTAACAAAGACATACAATTACACCAAGTAACAAAGACACACACTTACACCAAGTAACACAGACATACACTGACACCAAGTAACAAAGACATACACTGTTACCCAGTAACACAGACACACACTTACACCAAGTAACAAAGACATACACTGATACCAAGTAACACAGACACACACTTACACCAAGTAACACAAACTCTCAATTACACCATGTAACAAAGACATACACTGACACCAAGTAACAAAGACATACAATTACACCAAGTAACAAAGACACACACTTACACCAAGTAACACAGACATACACTGACACCAATTAACAAAGACATACACTGACACCAAGTAACAAAGACATACAATTACACCAAGTAACAAAGACACACACTTACACCCAGTAACACAGACACACACTTACACCAAGTAACAAAGACACACACTGATAGCAAGTAACACAGACACACACTTACACCAAGTAACACAGACACACACTTACACCAAGTAACAAAGCCGTCCACTGACACCAAGTAGCAAAGACATACACTTACACCAAGTAACACAGAGATACACTTACACCAAGTAACACAGACATACACTGTCACCATGTCGCAAAGACATTCACTGATACCCAGTAACACAGACACACACTGACACCAAGTAACACAAACAAACAAACACTGACACCCAGTAACATAGAGAAACACTGACACACAGTAACAAAGACATACACAGACAGACACTGACACCAAGTAACAAAGACTAACAGAGACACACACTGACACCAAGTCACAAAGACATACACTGACACCCAGTAACAAAGACATACACTGACACCAAGTCACAAAGACGTACACTGATACCCAGTAACACAGACACACACTTACACCAAGTAACACAGACATACACTGACACCCAGTAACAAAGACATGCACTGACACCATGTAACAAAGACATGCACTGATACCCAGTAACACAGACATACACTGACACCAAGTAACAAAGACATACACTGACACCAAGAAACAAAGACATACACTGATACCCAGTAACACAGACGCACACTTACTCCAAGTAACAAAGACATACACTGACACCCAGTAACAAAGACATACACTGACACCCAGAAACAAAGACATACACTGATACCCAGTAACACAGACACACACTTACACCAAGTAACAAAGACATACACTGATACCCAGTAACACAGACACACACTTACAGCAAGTAACAAAGACAAACACTGACACCAAATAACAAAGACTTCCACTGACACCAAGAAACAAAGACATACACTTACACCAAGTAACACAGACACACACTGACACCCAGTAACACAAACAAACACACACTGACACCAACTAACATAGAGAAACACTGACACACAGTAACAAAGACATACACAGACAGACACTGACACCAAGTAACAAAGAATAACAGAGACACTCACTGACAGCAAGTCACAAGGACATACACTGACACCCAGTAACAAAGACATACACTGACACCAAGTCGCAAGGAGATACGCTGATACCCAGTAACACAGACACATACTTCCACAAAGTAACAAAGACAAACACTGACACAAAGTAACAAAGACATACACTTACACAGAGTAACACAGACATACACTGACACCAAGGAACAAAGACATACACTTACACAAAGTAACAAAGACACACACTTACAGCAAGCAACACAGACATACACTGACACCAAGTAACAAAGACATACACTGACACCCAGTAACACAGACACACACATACACCAAGTAACAACGACATACACTGACACCAAGTAACAAAGACATACACTGATACCCAGTAACACAGACACACTCTTACACCAAGTAACAAAGACACACACTTACACCAAGTAACACAGAAATACACTGACACCAAGTAACAAAGACATACAGTGACACCAAGTAACAAAGACATAAACTGAGAACCAGTAACAAAGAGATACACTGGCACAAAGTCACAAAGACATACAGTGACACCCAGTAACAAAGACATACACTGACACCAAGTCACAAAGACATACACTGACACTAAGTAACAAAGACATGCACTTACACCAAGCAACACAGACTTACACTGACACCAATTAGCAAAGACATATAATTACACCAGGTATCAAAGACACACACTTACACCAAGTAACACAGACATACACTGTCACCATGTAGCAAAGACATTCACTGATACCCAGTAACGCAGACACACACTTACACCAAGTAACAAAGATATACACTGATAACCAGTAACACAGATACACACTTACACCAAGTAACAAAGACATACACAGAAACCAAGAAACAAAGACATACACTGACACCAAGTAACGAAGACAGACACTGACACCCAGTAACACAGACATACAATGACACCAAGTAACAAAGACATACAATTACACCAAGTAACAAAGACATACACAGAAACCAAGTAACAAAGACATACACTGACACCAGGAAACAAAGACATACACTGTTACCCAGTAACACAGACACACACTTACACCAAGTAACAAGGACATACACTGATACCAAGTAACACAGACACACACTTGCACCAATTAACACAGACAAACACTGACACCAAGTAACAAAGACATATACTGATACCCAGTAACACAGACACACACTGGGAGGCACGTTGGCGCAGTGGTTAGCAGCCTCACAGCTCCAGGGACCCGGGCTCGATTCTGTGCACCGCCTGTGCGGAGTTTGCAAGTTCTCCCTGTGTCTGCGTGGGTTTCCTCCGGGTGCTCCGGTTTCCTCCCACATGCCTAATACTTGCAGGTTGATAGGATAATTGGCCATCATAAATTGCCCCTAGTATAGGTAGGTGGTAGGGAAATATATAGGGACAGGTGGGGATGTGATAGGAATACGGGATTAGTGTTGGATTAGTATAAATGGGTGGTTGATGGTCGGCAACAGACTCGGAGGGCCGAAGGGCCTGTTAACTTACTGTATCTTTAAACTAAACACCAAGTCACAAAGACATACACTGATACCCAGTAACACAGACACACACTTACACCAAGTAACACAGACATACACTGACACCAAGTAACAAAGACATACACTGACACCAAGTCACAAAGACATACTCTGATACCCAGGAACACAGAGACACACTTCCACCAATTAACAAAGACATACACTTACACCAAGTAACAAAGACATACACTGACACCAAGTCACAAAGACATACACTGATACCCAGTAACACAGACAAACACTTACACCAAGTAACAAAGAAATACACTGATACCCAGTAACACAGACACACACTTACACCAAGTAACACAGACATACACTGATACCAAGAGACACAGACACAGACTTACACCAAGTAACAGAAACACTCACTTACACCAAGCAACAAAGACATACACTGACACCAAGTAACAAAGACATACAATTACACCAGGTAACAAAGACACACACTTACACCAAGTAACAAAGACATACACTGTTAACCAGTAACGCAGAAACACACTTACACAAAAAAACAAAGACATACACTGATACCAAGTAACACAGACACACACTTACACCAAGTAACAAAGACATACACAGACACCCAGTAACACAGGCACATACGGACACAAAGTAACAAAGACACACACTGAGACCCAGTAACACAGACACACACTTACACCAAGTAACAAAGACATACACTGACACCAATTAACAAAGACATACACTTACACCAAGTAACAAAGACATACACTGACAACAAGTAACAAAGACATACAATTACACCGAGTAACAAAGACATACACTGACACCAAGTCACAAAGACATACTCTGATATCCAGGAAAACAGAGACACACTTCCACCAAGTAACAAAGACATACACTTACACCAAGTAACAAAGACATACACTGACACCAAGTAACAAAGACATACACTGATACCCAGTAACACAGACAAACACTTACACCAAGTAACAAAGACATACACTGATACCCAGTAACACAGACAAACACTTACACCAAGTAACACAGACATACACTGATACCAAGAGACACAGACACAGACTTACACCAAGTAACAGAAACACTCACTTACACCAAGAAACAAAGACATACACTGACACCAAGTAACAAAGACACACACTTCCAAAAAGTAACACAGACATACACTGACACCAAGTAACAAAGACATACACTGTTAACCAGGAACACAGAAACACACTTACACCAAGTAACAAAGACATACACTGATACCAAGTAACACAGACACACACTTACACCAAGTAACAAAGACATACACTGTTACCCAGTAACACAGACACACACATACATCAAGTAACAAAGACACACACTTACACCAAGTAACACAGACACACACTTACACCAAGTAACACAAACATACACTGACACCAAGTAACAAAGACATGCACTGATACCCAGTAACACAGACACACACTTACACCAAGTAACACAGACATACACTGACACCAAGTAACAAAGACAGACACTGATATCCAGTAACAAAGACAGACACTGATACCCAGTAACACAGAAAGACACTTACACCAAGTAACAAAGGCATACACTTTCACCAAGTAACAAAGGCACACACATACACCAAGTAACACAAACATACACTGACACCAAGTAACAAAGACATGCACTGATACCCAGTAACACAGACACACACTTACACCAAGTAACAAAGACATGCACTGACACCAAGTAACAGAGACATACACTGACACCAAGTAACAAAGACAGACACTTACACCAAGTAACAAAGACACACACTTACACCAAGTAAACAGACATACACTGACACTAAGTAACAAAGACATACACTGATCCCCAGAAACACAGACACAAACTGACACCAAGTAACAAAGACATACACTTACACCAAGTAACACAGACATACACTTACACCAAGTATTTTGACTTATACTTACACCAAGTAAGAAAGACATACACTGACACCCAGTAACAAAGACATACACTGACACCAAGTCACAAACACATACACTGACACCAAGTAACAAAGACATACACTGACACCCAGTAACAAAGACATACACTTACACCCAGTAACACAGACACACACGGACTCCAAGTAACAAAGACATACACTTACACCAAGTAACACAGACATACACTTACACCAAGTATTTTGACTTACACTTACACCAAGTAACAAAGACATACACTGACACCCAGTAACAAAGACATACACTGACACCAAGTCACAAACACATACACTGACACCAAGTATCAAAGACATACACTGACACCCAGTAACAAAGACATACACTTACACCCAGTAAAACAGACATACACTGACACCAATGTAACAAAGCCAGACAATTACACCAAGTAACAAAGACATTCACTGACACCAAGTATTTTGACAGACACTGACACCAAGTAACAAAGACTTACACTGATACCCAGTAACACAGACACACACTTGCACCAAGTAACAAAGACATACACTGACACCAAGTCACAAAGACATACACTGATACCCAGTAACACAGACACACACTTACACCAAGTAACACAGACATACACTGACACCAAGTAACAAAGACATACACTGACACCAAGTCACAAAGACATACTCTGATACCCAGGAACACAGAGACACACTTACACCAAGTAACAAAGAAATACACTGATACCCAGTAACACAGACACACACTTACACCAAGTAACACAGACATACACTGATACCAAGAGACACAGGCACAGACTTACACCAAGTAACAGAAACACTCACTTACACCAAGCAACAAAGACATACACTGACACCAAGTAACAAAGACATACAATTACACCAGGTAACAAAGACACACACTTACACCAAGTAACAAAGACATACACTGTTAACCAGTAACGCAGAAACACACTTACAACAAGTAACAAAGACATACACTGATACCAAGTAACACAGACACACACTTGCACCAAGTAACAAAGACATACACTGTTACCCAGTAACACAGACACACACATACATCAAGTAACAAAGACACACACTTACACCAAGTAACACAGACACACACATCCACCAAGTAACAAAGACAGACACTGATATCCAGCAACAAGGACAGACACTGATACCCAGTAACACAGAAACACACTTACACCAAGTAACAAAGGCATACACTTACACCAAGTAACAAAGACACACACTTACACCAAGTAACAAAAACATACACTGACACCAAGTAATAAAGACATGCACTGATACCCAGTAACACAGGCACACACTTACACCAAGTAACAAAGACAGACACTGATACCCAGTAACACAGACACACACTTACAACATGTAACAAAGACATACACTGACACCCATTAACAAAGACATACACTTACACCCAGTAACACAGACACACACATACATCAAGTAACAAAGACACACACTTACACCAAGTAACACAGACACACACTTACACCAAGTAACAAAGACAGACACTGATATCCAGTAACAAAGACAGACACTGATACCCAGTAACACAGAAACACACTTACACCAAGTAACAAAGGCATACACTGACACCAAGTAACAAAGACATGCACAGATACCCAGTAACACAGACACACACTAACACCATGTAACAAAGACATACACTGACACCCAGTAACAAAGACATACACTTACACCCAGTAACACAGACACACACGGACACCAAGTAAAAAAGACGCACACGTACGCCAAGTAACACAGACACACACTGACACCGAGTAAAACAGACATACACTGACACCAATGTAACAAAGCCAGACAATTACACCAAGTAACAAAGACATACACTGACACCAAGTTTTTTGACAGACACTGACACCAAGTAACAAAGACATACACTGATAACCAGTAACACAGACACACACTTACACCAAGTAACAAAGACATACACTGACACCAAGTCACAAAGACATACACTGATACCCAGTAACAAAGACAGACACTGATACCCAGTAACACAGAAACACACTTACACCAAGTAACAAAGGCATACACTTTCACCAAGTAACAAAGGCACACACATACACCAAGTAACACAAACATACACTGACACCAAGTAACAAAGACATGCACTGATACCCAGTAACACAGACACACACTTACACCAAGTAACAAAGACATGCACTGACACCAAGTAACAGAGACATACACTGACACCAAGTAACAAAGACAGACACTTACACCAAGTAACAAAGACACACACTTACACCAAGTAAACAGACATACACTGACACTAAGTAACAAAGACATACACTGATCCCCAGAAACACAGACACAAACTGACACCAAGTAACAAAGACATACACTTACACCAAGTAACACAGACATACACTTACACCAAGTATTTTGACTTATACTTACACCAAGTAAGAAAGACATACACTGACACCCAGTAACAAAGACATACACTGACACCAAGTCACAAACACATACACTGACACCAAGTAACAAAGACATACACTGACACCCAGTAACAAAGACATACACTTACACCCAGTAACACAGACACACACGGACTCCAAGTAACAAAGACATACACTTACACCAAGTAACACAGACATACACTTACACCAAGTATTTTGACTTACACTTACACCAAGTAACAAAGACATACACTGACACCCAGTAACAAAGACATACACTGACACCAAGTCACAAACACATACACTGACACCAAGTATCAAAGACATACACTGACACCCAGTAACAAAGACATACACTTACACCCAGTAAAACAGACATACACTGACACCAATGTAACAAAGCCAGACAATTACACCAAGTAACAAAGACATTCACTGACACCAAGTATTTTGACAGACACTGACACCAAGTAACAAAGACTTACACTGATACCCAGTAACACAGACACACACTTGCACCAAGTAACAAAGACATACACTGACACCAAGTCACAAAGACATACACTGATACCCAGTAACACAGACACACACTTACACCAAGTAACACAGACATACACTGACACCAAGTAACAAAGACATACACTGACACCAAGTCACAAAGACATACTCTGATACCCAGGAACACAGAGACACACTTACACCAAGTAACAAAGAAATACACTGATACCCAGTAACATAGACACACACTTACACCAAGTAACACAGACATACACTGATACCAAGAGACACAGGCACAGACTTACACCAAGTAACAGAAACACTCACTTACACCAAGCAACAAAGACATACACTGACACCAAGTAACAAAGACATACAATTACACCAGGTAACAAAGACACACACTTACACCAAGTAACAAAGACATACACTGTTAACCAGTAACGCAGAAACACACTTACACCAAGTAACAAAGACATACACTGATACCAAGTAACACAGACACACACTTGCACCAAGTAACAAAGACATACACTGTTACCCAGTAACACAGACACACACATACATCAAGTAACAAAGACACACACTTACACCAAGTAACACAGACACACACTTCCACCAAGTAACAAAGACAGACACTGATATCCAGCAACAAGGACAGACACTGATACCCAGTAACACAGAAACACACTTACACCAAGTAACAAAGGCATACACTTACACCAAGTAACAAAGACACACACTTACACCAAGTAACAAAAACATACACTGACACCAAGTAATAAAGACATGCACTGATACCCAGTAACACAGGCACACACTTACACCAAGTAACAAAGACAGACACTGATACCCAGTAACACAGACACACACTTACAACATGTAACAAAGACATACACTGACACCCATTAACAAAGACATACACTTACACCCAGTAACACAGACAAACACATACATCAAGTAACAAAGACACACACTTACACCAAGTAACACAGACACACACTTACACCAAGTAACAAAGACAGACACTGATATCCAGTAACAAAGACAGACACTGATACCCAGTAACACAGAAACACACTTACACCAAGTAACAAAGGCATACACTGACACCAAGTAACAAAGACATGCACAGATACCCAGTAACACAGACACACACTTACACCATGTAACAAAGACATACACTGACACCCAGTAACAAAGACATACACTTACACCCAGTAACACAGACACACACGGACACCAAGTAAAAAAGACGCACACGTACGCCAAGTAACACAGACACACACTGACACCCAGTAAAACAGACATACACTGACACCAATGTAACAAAGCCAGACAATTACACCAAGTAACAAAGACATACACTGACACCAAGTTTTTTGACAGACACTGACACCAAGTAACAAAGACATACACTGATAACCAGTAACACAGACACACACTTACACCAAGTAACAAAGACATACACTGACACCAAGTCACAAAGACATACACTGATACCCAGTAACACAGACACACACTTACACCAAGTAACACAGACATACACTGACACCAAGTAACAAAGACATACACTGATACCCAGTAACACAGACATACAATTAGACCAAGTAACACAAACACACACTTACACCAAGTAACAAAGACATACACTGTTACCCAGTAACACAGACACATACTTACACCAAGTATCAAAGACATACACTGATACCAAGTAACACAGACACAAACTTACACCAAGTAACACAGACACACACTTACACCAAGTAACAAAGTCATACACTTACACCAAGTAACACAGACATACACTGACACCAAGTAACAAAGACATACAATTACACCAAGTAACAAAGTCATACACTTACACCAAGTTACACAGACATACTCTGACACCAAGTAACAAAGACATACAATTACACCAAATAACAAAGACACACACTTGCACCAAGTAACACAGACATACACTGACACCAAGTAACAAAGACATACACTGTTACCCAGTAACACAGAAACACACTTACACCAAGTAACAAAGACATGCACTGATACCGAGTGACACAGACACACACTTACACCAAGTAACACAAACACTCACTTACACCAAGTAACAAAGACATACACAGACACCAAGTAACAAACACATACTATTACACCAAGTAACAAAGACGCACACTTACACCAGGTAACACAGACATACACTGACACCAAGTAACAAAGACATACACTGTTACCCAGTAACACAGGCACACACTTGCACCAAGTAACAAAGACATACTCTGATACCAAGTAACACAGACACAGACTTACACCAAGTAACACAGACACGCACTGTCACCATGTAGCAAAGACATGCACTGATACCCAGTAACACAGACACACACTTACACCCAGTAACACAGACACACACGGACACCAAGTAACAAAGACGCACACGTACGCCAAGTAACACAGACACACACTGACACCCAGTAAAACTGACATACACTGACACCAATGTAACAAAGCCAGACAATTACACCAAGTAACAAAGACATACACTGACACCAAGTATTTTGACAGACACTGACACCAAGTAACAAAGACATACACTGATACCCAGTAACACAGACACACACTTACACCAAGTAACAAAGACATACACTGACACCAAGTCACAAAGACAAACACTGACACCCAATAACAAAGACATACACTGACACCAAGTCACAAAGACATACACTGATACCCAGTAACACAGACACACACTTACACCAAGTAACACAGACATACACTGACACCAAGTAACAAAGACATACACTGATACCCAGTAACACAGACATACAATTAGAGCAAGTAACACAAACACACACTTACACCAAGTAACAAAGACATACACTGACACCAAGTAACATAGACATACAATTACAACAAGTAACAAAGACACACACTTACACCAAGTAACACAGACATACACTGATACCCAGGAACACAGACACACACTTCCACCAAGTAACAAAGACATACACTGACACCAAGTAACAAAGGCATACACTTACACGAAGTAACACAAACACACTTACACCAAGTAACAAAGACGTACACTTACACCAAGTAACACAAACACACACTTGCACCAAGTAACAAAGACATACACTGACACCAAGTAACAAAGACATTCAATTACACCAAGTAACAAAGACATACACTGACACCAAGTCACAAAGACATACACTGATACCCAGTAACACAGAGACACACTTCCAAAAAGTAACAAATGCAAAGTCTGACACCAAGTAACTAAGACATTCACTTACACCAAGTAACACAGACATACACTGACACAAAGTAACAATGACATACACTTACACCATGTAACAAAGACACTCACTTACACCAAGTAACACAGACATCTACTGACACCCAGTAACACAGACACACACTTACACCAAGTAACAAAGTCATACACTGACACCAAGTAACAAAGACACACAATTACACCACGTAACACAGAAATACGCTGACACCAAGTAACAAAGACATAAACTGACACCCAGTCACAAAGACATACACTGACACCAAGTCACAAAGACATACACTGACACCCAGTAACCAAGACAT
Organism: Heterodontus francisci; assembly: GCF_036365525.1. Lineage (NCBI taxonomy): Eukaryota > Metazoa > Chordata > Chondrichthyes > Heterodontiformes > Heterodontidae > Heterodontus > Heterodontus francisci. The sequence continues at coordinate 531,261 of NW_027141112.1, read as the reverse complement.
ACACTGACACCAAGTCACAAAGACATACACTGACACCAAGTAACAAAGACATACACTGATACCCATTAACACAGACACACATTAACACCAAGTAACAAAGACATACACTGAAACCAAGTAACAAAGACATACACTTACACCAAGTAACACAGACATACACTGACACCAAGTAACAAAGACATAAAATTACACCAAGCAACAAAGACACACACTTGCACCAAATAACACAGCCATACACTGACACCAAGTAACAAAAACATACACTGTTACCCAGTAACACAGACACACTCTTACACCAAGTAACAAAGACATACACTGATACCAAGTAACACAAACACTCGCTTACACCAAGTAGCAAAGACATACACTGACACCAAGTAGCAAAGACATACAATTACACCAAGTAACAAAGACACACACTTACACGAAGTAACACAGACATACACTGACACCAAGTAACAAAGACATACACTGTTACCCAGTAACACAGACACATACTTACACCAAGTATCAAAGACATACACTGATACAAAGTAACACAGACACAAACTTACACCAAGTAACACAGACACACACTTGCACCAAGTAACAAAGACATACACTGAAACCAAGTAACAAAGACATACACTTACACCAAGTAACACTTACATACACTGACACCAAGTAACAAAGACATAAAATTACACCAAGCAACAAAGACACACACTTACACCAAATAATACAGCCATACACTGACACCAAGGAACAAAGACATACACTGTTACCCAGTAACACGGACACACTCTTACACCAAGTAACAAAGACATACACTGATACCAAGTAACACAAACACTCGCTTACACCAAGTAGCAAAGACATACACTGACACCAAGTAGCAAAGAAATACAATTACACCAAGTAACAAAGACACACACTTACACCAAGTAACACAGACATAAACTGACACCAAGTAACAAAGACATACACTGTTACCCAGTAACACAGACACATACTTACACCAAGTATCAAAGACATACACTGATACCAAGTAACACAGACACAAACTTACACCAAGTAACACAGACACACACTTACACCAAGTAACAAAGTCATACACTTACACCAAGTAACACAGACATACACTGACACCAAGTAACAAAGACATACAATTACACCAAGTAACAAAGACACACACTTACACCAAGTAACACAGACATACACTGTTACCCAGTAACACAGGCACACACTTGCACCAAGTAACAAAGACATACTCTGATACCAAGTAACACAGACACAGACTTACACCATGTAACACAGACACACACTGTCACCATGTAGCAAAGACATGCACTGATACCCAGTAACACAGACACACACTTACACCAAGTAACACAGACATACACTGACACCAAGTAACAAAGACATACACTGATACCCAGTAGCACAGACACACACTGGGCGGCACATTGGCACAGTGGTTAGCAGCCTCACAGCTCTCGGGACCCGGGCTCGATTATGGGTACTGCCTGGGCGGAGTTTGCAAGTTCTCCCTGTGTCTGCGTGAGTTTCCTCCGGGTGCTCCGGTTTCTTCCCACATGCCAAAGACTTGCAGCTTGATATGTTAATTGGCCATTATAAATTGACACTAGTATAGGAAGGTGGTAGGGAAATATATAGGGACAGGTGGGGTTGTGATAGGAATACGGGATTAGTGTAGGATTAGTATAAATGAGTGGTTGATGGTCAGCACAGACTCGGTTGACCGAAGGGCCTGTTTCAGTGCTGCATCACTAAACTAAATACTGACACACAGTAACACAAACAAACACACACTGACACCCAGTAACATAGAGAAACACTGATACGCAGTAACAAAGACATACACTGACACACAGACACACACTGTCACCAAGTAACAAAGACATACACTGACACCCAGTAACAAAGACATACACTGACACCGAGTCACAAAGACATGCACTGATAACCAGTAACACAGACACACACTTACAAGAAGTAACAACGACATACACTGACACCAAGTAACAAAGACACACACTTACACCAAGTAACAAAGACATACACTGATACCCAGTAAAACAGACACTCTCTTTTGGGCCTCCTTATCTCGAGAGACAATGGATACGCGCCTGGAGGTGGTCAGTGGTTTGTGAAGCAGCGCCTGGAGTGGCTATAAAGGCCAATTCTGGTGTAACAGGCTCTTCCACAGGTGCTGCAGAGAAATTTGTTTGTTGGGGCTGTTGCACAGTTGGCTCTCCCCTTGCGCCTCTGTCTTTTTTCCTGCCAACTACTAAGTCTCTTCGACTCGCCACAATTTAGCCCTGTCTTTATGGCTGCCCGCCAGCTCTGGCGAATGCTGGCAACTGACTCCCACGACTTGTGATCAATGTCACACGATTTCATGTCGCGTTTGCAGACGTCTTCATAACGGAGACATGGACGGCCGGTGGGTCTGATACCAGTGGCGAGCTCGCTGTACAATGTGTCTTTGGGGATCCTGCCATCTTCCATGCGGCTCACATGGCCAAGCCATCTCAAGCGCCGCTGACTCAGTAGTGTGTATAAGCTGGGGATGTTGGCCGCTTCAAGGACTTCTGTGTTGGAGATATAGTCCTGCCACCTGATGACAAGTATTCTCCGAAGGCAGCGAAGATGGAATGAATTGAGACGTCGCTCTTGGCTGGCATACGTTGTCCAGGCCTCGCTGCCGTAGAGCAAGGTACCGAGGACACAGGCCTGATACACTCGGACTTTTGTGTTCCGTGTCAGTGCGCCATTTTCCCACACTCTCTTGGCCAGTCTGAACATAGCAGTGGAAGCCTTACCCATGCGCTTGTTGATTTCTGCATCTAGAGACAGGTTACTGGTGATAGTTGAGCCTCGGTAGGTGAACTCTTGAACCACTTCCAGAGCGTGGTCGCCAATATTATGGATGGAGCATTTCTGACATCCTGCCCCATGATGTTCGTTTTCTTGAGGCTGATGGTTAGGCCAAACCATTGCAGGCAGACGCAAACCTGTCCATGAGACTCTGCAGGCATTCTTCAGTGTGAGATGTTAAAGCAGCATCGTCAGCAAAGAGGAGTTCTCTGATGAGGACTTTCCGTACTTTGGACTTCGCTCTCAGACGGGCAAGGTTGAACAACCTGCCCCCTGATCTTGTGTGGAGGAAAAATCCTTCTTCAGAGGATTTGAACGCATGTGAAAGCAGCAGGGAGAAGAAAATCCCAAAAAGTGTGGGTGCGAGAACACAGCCCTGTTTCACACCACTCAGGATAGGAAAGGGCTCTGATGAGGAGCCACCATGTTGAATTGTGCCTTTCATATTGTCATGGAATGAGGTGATGATACTTAGTAGCTTTGGTGGACATCCGATCTTTTCTAGTAGTCTGAAGAGACCACGTCTGCTGACGAGGTCAAAGGCTTTGGTGAGATCAATGAAAGCAATGTAGAGGGGCATCTGCTGTTCACTGCATTTCTCCTGTATCTGACGAAGGGAGAACAGCATGTCAATAGTCGATCTCTCTGCACGAAAGCCACACTGTGCCTCAGGGTAGACGCGCTCGGCCAGCTTCTGGAGCCTGTTCAGAGCGACTCGAGCAAAGACTTTCCCCACTATGCTGAGCAGGGAGATTCCACGGTAGTTGTTGCAGTCACCGTGGTCACCTTTGTTTTTATAGAGGGTGATGATGTTGGCATCGCGCATGTCCTGGGGTACTGCTCCCTCGTCCCAGCACAGGCATAGCAGTTCATGTAGTGCTGAGAGTATAGCAGGCTTGGCACTCTTGATTATTTCAGGGGTAATGCTGTCCTTCCCAGGGGCTTTTCCGCTGGCTAGGGAATCAATGGCATCACTGAGTTCCGATTTGGTTGGCTGTATGTCCAGCTCATCCATGACTGGTAGAGGCTGGGCTGCATTGAGGGCAGTCTCAGTGACAGCATTCTCCCTGGAGTACAGTTCTAGGTAGTGCTCAACCCAGCGGTCCATCTGTTTGCGTTGGTCAGTGATTATGTCCCCCGATTTAGATTTGAGGGGGGTGATCTTCTTGATGGTTGGCCCAAGAGCTCTCTTCATGCCATCATACATTCCTCTGATGTTTCCGGTGTCTGAGGCCAGCTGAATATGACTGCATAGGTGTTGCCAGTAGTCGTTTGCGCAACGCCTAGCTGTTCTTTGTGCAGTACTTCTGGCTGCTTTAAGTGCTGCGGATGTTAAATCGCTGGGGGCTTTCTTGTAGTTCAAAAGTGCAATGCGCTTAGCGGCTATGACAGGTTCCAGCTCTTCATTATGAGATTGAAACCAGTCTGCATTTCTCTTCGCACTTTTGCCGTAGGTGGTCAAAGCTGACTCATAGATGGCGTCTCTGATGTGGGCCCACTTGGTCTCAGCATCCCCTGTGGGAGTGTTTTGAAGGGCTGTTACAAGTGAATTTAGAAATTTTTGTAACAGCTGTGGGTGAGAAATTCTGCTCGTGTTGATGCGCGGGTGGCCCTTCTGCTTGGAATGATGCAACTCCTTTGGTCTGAGTCTAACCTTGCTGCACACCAGGGAGTGGTCGGTGTCGCAGTCCGCACTGTGGAAGCTGCGTGTGATTTGAACACTGTTTAAGGCGGCTCGCCTTGTGACAATGAGGTCTAGCTGGTGCCAACGACGTGATCTTGGGTGCCTCCATGAAACCTGGTGACAGGGTTTAGTGTGAAAGAACGAGTTGGTGATGCAGAGGTTATGATAGGTACACAACTCAAGCAGTCTCTGCCCGTTCTCATTCATCCTTCCAACGCCATAGCGCCCAAGGCAGGAGGGCCATGAGTCATGGTCGGCCCCAACCCTGGCATTAAAGTCCCCCAGCAGGAATAGGTGTTCGGTGTTGGGGATGCTGCTAATGATGTTATGGAGTTGTTCATAGAACTGGTCTTTAGCTTCAGGTGCGGAACAGAGTGTTGGAGCATAGATGCTGAGTAGGTGTACTGGACCAGAGGTGGTGAGCAGTCGGATGGACAGTATGCGTTCCGAGCCATTTGAGGGAGGCTCTATCATGCTGAGCAAGGAGTTTCTGATGGCGAAGCCCACTCCATGCTGTCTTGGTTCTTCAGGATCCCTGCCCTGCCAGAAGAAGGTGTAGTCTTGCTCTGCTAGAGAGCCACTCGCGGGGAGGCGAGTCTCCTGAAGTGCTGCAATGTCCACATTGAGTCTACTGAGCTCGTTGTTAATGATGGCGGTCTTCCGAGAATCGTTGATTTGTGTAAGGTCTTCCGACAGGCCAGGACACATAGTTCTGACGTTCCAGCTTGCAAAGCGAAGGGCTGGTACCTTCTTTCCTTTTTTCATGTTGTTTGGTGCGGTGTATCAGTCCACCTTTCGGGCAATGACCCTGAGCTCCAAGCACCCATTGAAGCAGGCAGACTGTGGCGGGACAGAACCTTATTGACCGGGGGCTGCCCGGTTTGAGGCGGGCGGTAGCTGTCCAGTGAGGTGCAATGACCACTCCCACCGACAAAGGCAACCCGTGGCGCCCAGTTTCTACGCCAATTTATCTGGACTTATAACCCGTAACTGCTGCCTTCCGTGTTGTTTCAGTCGCTGTGAGGCAACTATGGAGTGACCTCTCCATGGCGCATGCCTGGGCAAATTTATGGAGGTTGAGAGTTGCCCAGTCGTCAAAACCCCCCTCTCGGCCTTTCTGGTGGGGTCCAAAGGAGTGCAGGACACGACGTTTGGCACCAGTATGGCTGCAGGAACTGCCGGAAACATGCCAAAGGTGACACATGACCGCCTACGGGGTTCCGCTCCGGATTTTCTGTTAGGGTTTACTCCCTTAGCCTTGGTCTCTCCCGAGACGCCCACAAGGCAGTGGGGTTGTTGGGGCCCCTACACAGGTGTAGGATGGTGCCGGTGGGAGGAGGGGATGCAAGGGGGAGGGGTAGAGGGAGGAGGGGGGGTGCAGGGGAAGGGGGTGCGGGGTGAAGGTGGTGCGAGGGGGGGGGCGGGCTGGGACGGGGTTGTGAGGGGGTGAGCTGAGAGGGTGGAGCAGGGAAGGGGAGGGGGGTGGAAGGGGGGTAAAGGGGGGGAGGGGGGGTGGAATCTGGTGCAGGTAATAAGCCATTTCCTCAGTGCCCACCATCGACGTCTGGAAAGCTCATCCACGTCCTTCGGGAGGTGAAGCCTCATTTGGCAGACTTAGAGGTGATTACATTTGCTAAGGGTTTTTTTTTTTTGCAGTGGTTTAAATAAAGTCATGCAGCATTGCAGACAGTGCGCTGCAGATGCTCTCCGAGCCATCTCCCGCGGGCGCTTTGAAGTTGCGGCCGGGGGGGCCGTTCGTGGATGTTTTGGGTGTTCGGCGCACCTTTTCACAGGACTTCTCTCGGGTCCCGCAGCTCCTTCTTCACCTCAATGGACTTATCGCATGCCGTGGCTGCAGACACTCTGGACTGTGAAGACAGCAGGATCGGAGATTAAAGTATCGGCAGCTGTTCTCGTCAGTTTCATCCGGATCAATTTCATTGAGAAAACAAAGAGCAGGTGTGGCTGGGGGAGGGCAGTGGGCCCAGGTAACATACACTGAACTAACTGTTAACTTTTAGATAGGGCTACAATGAACTGATTTAAAGAGCCAGGGGAATTTAAACAGTTTAAGAGGGCAGATTGGGGGAGAAAACGTTAGGGATGGGAGCAGATGGCCATGGATAGAGTTGAACAGCAAGGGAGCTTCCTAGGGAGCTTCCAGCCCAGGAGCCATCTTGAAACAGACACACACTGACACCAAGTAACAAAGACATAAACTGACACCAAGTAACAAAGGCATACACTTACACCAAGTAACAAAGACACACACTTACACCAAGTAACTCAGACATACACTGACACCAAGTAAGAAAGACAGAAAATTACACCAAGTAACAAAAAATACACTTACACCAAGTATTTTGACATACACTGACACCAAGTAACAAAGACATACACTGATACCCAGTAACACCGACACATACTTACACCAAGTAACAAAGACATACACTGACACCAAGTCACAAAGACACACACCGACACCCAGTAACAAAGACATACACTGATACCAAGTCACAAAGACATACACTGATACCCAGCAACACAGACACACACTTACACCAAGTAACACAGACATACACTGACACCAAGTAACAAAGACATACACTGACACCAAGTAACACAGACACACACTTACACCAAGTAACAAAGACATACACTGACACCCAGTAACAAAGACATACACAGACACCCAGTAACACAGGCACACACGGACACCAATAACAAAGGCACACACTGACACCCAGTAACACAGACACACACTTACACCAAGTAACAAAGACATACACTGACACCAAGTAACAAAGACATACACTTACACCAAGTAACAAAGACATACACTGACACCAAGTAACAAAGACATACACTGATACCCAGTAACACAGACACACACTTACATCAAGTAAGAAAGACATACACTGATACCCAGCAACACTGACACACACTTACACCAAGTAACAAAGACATACACTGATACCAAGAGACACAGACACACACTTACACCAAGTAACACAAATACTCACTTACACCAAGCAACAAAGACATGCACTGACACCAAGTAACAAAGACATACAATTACACCAGGTAACAAAGACACACACTTACACGAAGTAACACAGACATACACTGACACCAAGTCACAAAGACATACACTGATACCAAGTAACACAGACACACACTTACACCAAGTAACACAGACACACACTTACACCAAGTAACAAAGACATACACTGACACCAAGTAGCACAGACATACACTGACACCAGGTAACACAGACATACACTCACACCAAGTAACAAAGACATACAAATACAGCAAGTAACAAAGACACACACTTACACCAAGTAACAAAGACATACACTGACATCAAGTCACAGAGACAGACACAGACACCCAGTAACAAAGACAAACACTGACACCAAGTAACGAAGACAGACACTGACTCCCAGTAACAAAGACAGACAATGACACCACGTCACAATGACATACACTGACACCAGGTAACAAAGACATACACTTACACCAAGTAACACAGACATACACTGACACCAAGTAACAAAGACATACACTTACACCAAGTAACAAAGACTTACACTGACACCAAGTAAGAAAGACATACACTGATACCCAGTAACACAGACACACACTTCCACCAAGTAACAAAGACATACACTGATACCCAGTAACACATACACACACTTACACCAAGTAACAAAGACATACACTGATACCAAGAGACACAGACACACAATTACACCAGGTAACAAAGACACACACTTACACCAAGTAACACAGACATACACTGACACCAAGTAACAAAGACATACACTGTTACCCAGTAACACAGACACACACTTACACCAAGTAACAAAGACATACACTGATACCAAGTAACACAGACACACACTTCCACCAAGTAACACAGACACACACTTACACCAAGTAACAAAGACATGCACTGACACCAAGTAACAAAGACATACAATTACACCAAACAACAAAGACACACACTTACACCAAGTAGCAGAGACATACACTGTCACCATGTAGCAAAGACATGCACTGATACCCAGTAACGGAGACAGACACTTACACCAAGTAACAAAGACATACACTGACATCAAGTCACAGAGACAGACACTGACACCCAGTAACAAAGACAGACATTGACACCACGTGACAAAGACATGCACTGACACCAAGTAACAAAGACATACACTGATACCCAGTAACACAGACATCCAATTAGACCAAGTAACACAAACACACACTTACACCAAGTAACAAAGACATACACTGACACCAAGTAACATAGACATACAATTACAACAAGTAACAAAGACACACACTTACACCAAGTAACACAGACATACACTGATACCCAGGAACACAGACACACACTTCCACCAAGTAACAAAGACATACACTGACACCGAGTAACAAAGGCATACACTTACACCAAGTAACACAAACACACTTACACCAAGTAACAAAGACACACACTTACACCAAGTAACACAGATATACACTGATACCCAGGAACACAGACACACACTTCCACCAAGTAACAAAGACATACACTGACACCAAGTAACAAAGGCATACACTTACACCAAGTAACACAAACACACACTTACACCAAGTAACAAAGACATACACTGACACCAAGTAACAAAGACATACAATTACACCAAGTAACAAAGACATACACTGACACCAAGTCACAAAGACATACACTGATACCCAGTAACACAGAGACACACTTCCAAAAAGTAACAAATACAAACACTGACACCAAGTAACAAAGACATACACTTACACCTGGTAACACAGACATACACTGACACAAAGTAACAATGACATACACTTACACCATGTAACAAAGACACTCACTTACATCAAGTAACACAGACATCTACTGACACCCAGTAACACAGACACACACTTACACCAAGTAACAAAGTCATACACTGACACCAAGTAACAAAGACACACAATTACACCAAGTAACACCGACATACGCTGACACCAAGTAACAAAGACATAAACTGACACCCAGTAACAAAGACATACACTGACACCAAGTCACAAAGACATACACTGACACCCAGTAACCAAGACATACACTGACACCAAGTCACAAAGACATACACTGACACCAAGTAACAAAGACATACACTGATACCCAGTAATACAGACACACACTTACACCAAGTAACAAAGACATACACTGAAACCAAGTAACAAAGACATAAAATCACACCAAGCAACAAAGACACACACTTACACCAAATAACACAGCCACACACTGACACCAAGTAACAAAGACATACACTGTTACCCAGTAACACAGACACACTCTTACACCAAGTAACAAAGACATACACTGATACCAAGTATCACAAACACTCGCTTACACCAAGTTGCAAAGACATACACTGACACCAAGTAGCAAAGACATACAATTACACCAAGTAACAAAGACACACACTTACACCAAGTAACACAGACATACACTGACACCAAGTAACAAAGACATACACTGTTACCCAGTAACACAGACACACACTTACACCAAGTAACACAGACATACACTGACACCAAGTAACAAAGACATACACTGTTACCCAGTAACACAGACACAAACTTACACCAAGTAACACAGACATACACTGACACCAAGTAACAAAGACATACAATTACACCAAGTAACAAAGTCATACAATTACACCAAGTAACACAGACATACACTGACACCAAGTAACAAAGACATACAATTACACGAAGTAACAAAGACACACACTTACACCAAGTAACACAGACATACACTGACACCAAGTAACACAGACATACACTGTTAGCCAGTAACACAGACACACACTTCCACCAAGTAACAAAGACATGCACTGATACCGAGTGACACAGACACACACTTACACCAAGTAACACAAACACTCACTTACACCAAGTAACAAAGACATACACAGACACCATGTAACAAACACATACTACTACACCAAGTAACAAAGACGCACACTTACACCAGGTAACACAGACATGCACTGTCACCAAGTAACAAAGACATACACTGTTACCCAGTAACACAGGCACACACTTGCACCAAGTAACAAAGACATACTCTGATACCAAGTAACACAGACACAGACTTACACCAAGTAACACAGACACACACTGTCACCATGGAGCAAAGACATGCACTGATACCCAGTAACACAGACACACACTTACACCAAGTAACACAGACATACACTGACACCAAGTAACAAAGACATACACTGATACCCAGTAGCACAGACACACACTGGGCGGCACATTGGCACAGTGGTTAGCAGCCTCACAGCTCTCGGGACCCGGGCTCGATTATGGGTACTGCCTGGGCGGAGTTTGCAAGTTCTCTCTGTGTCTGCGTGAGTTTCCTCCGGGTGCTCCGGTTTCTTCCCACATGCCAAAGACTTGCAGGTTGATATGTTAATTGGCCATTATAAATTGACACTAGTATAGGAAGGTGGTAGGGAAATATATAGGGACAGGTGGGGTTGTGATAGGAATACGGGATTAGTGTAGGATTAGTATAAATGAGTGGTTGATGGTCGGCACAGACTCGGTTGGCCGAAGGGCCTGTTTCAGTGCTGCATCACTAAACTAAATACTGACACACAGTAACACAAACAAACACACACTGACACCCAGTAACATAGAGAAACACTGATACGCAGTAACAAAGACATATACTGACACATAGACACACACTGTCACCAAGTAACAAAGACATACACTGACACCCAGTAACACAGACACACACTTACACCAAGTAACACAGACATACACTGACACCAAGTAACAAAGACATACACTGACACCAAGTAACACAGACACACACTTACACCAAGTAACAAAGACATACACTGACACCCAGTAACAAAGACATACACAGACACCCAGTAACACAGGCACACACGGACACCAATAACAAAGACACACACTGACACCCAGTAACACAGACACACACTTACACCAAGTAACAAAGACATACACTGACACCAAGTAACAAAGACATACACTTACACCAAGTAACAAAGACATACACTGACACCAAGTAACAAAGACATACACTGATACCCAGTAACACAGACACACACTTACATCAAGTAAGAAAGACATACACTGATACCCAGCAACACTGACACACACTTACACCAAGTAACAAAGACATACACTGATACCAAGAGACACAGACACACACTTACACCAAGTAACACAAATACTCACTTACACCAAGCAACAAAGACATGCACTGACACCAAGTAACAAAGACATACAATTACACCAGGTAACAAAGACACACACTTACACGAAGTAACACAGACATACACTGACACCAAGTCACAAAGACATACACTGATACCAAGTAACACAGACACACACTTACACCAAGTAACACAGACACACACTTACACCAAGTAACAAAGACATACACTGACACCAAGTAGCACAGACATACACTGACACCAGGTAACACAGACATACACTCACACCAAGTAACAAAGACATACAAATACAGCAAGTAACAAAGACACACACTTACACCAAGTAACAAAGACATACACTGACATCAAGTCACAGAGACAGACACAGACACCCAGTAACAAAGACAAACACTGACACCAAGTAACGAAGACAGACACTGACTCCCAGTAACAAAGACAGACAATGACACCACGTCACAATGACATACACTGACACCAGGTAACAAAGACATACACTTACACCAAGTAACACAGACATACACTGACACCAAGTAACAAAGACATACACTTACACCAAGTAACAAAGACTTACACTGACACCAAGTAAGAAAGACATACACTGACACCCAGTAACACAGACACACACTTACACCAAGTAACACAGACATACACTGACACCAAGTAACAAAGACATACACTGACACCAAGTAACACAGACACACACTTACACCAAGTAACAAAGACATACACTGACACCCAGTAACAAAGACATACACAGACACCCAGTAACACAGGCACACACGGACACCAATAACAAAGACACACACTGACACCCAGTAACACAGACACACACTTACACCAAGTAACAAAGACATACACTGACACCAAGTAACAAAGACATACACTTACACCAAGTAACAAAGACATACACTGACACCAAGTAACAAAGACATACACTGATACCCAGTAACACAGACACACACTTACATCAAGTAAGAAAGACATACACTGATACCCAGCAACACTGACACACACTTACACCAAGTAACAAAGACATACACTGATACCAAGAGACACAGACACACACTTACACCAAGTAACACAAATACTCACTTACACCAAGCAACAAAGACATGCACTGACACCAAGTAACAAAGACATACAATTACACCAGGTAACAAAGACACACACTTACACGAAGTAACACAGACATACACTGACACCAAGTCACAAAGACATACACTGATACCAAGTAACACAGACACACACTTACACCAAGTAACACAGACACACACTTACACCAAGTAACAAAGACATACACTGACACCAAGTAGCACAGACATACACTGACACCAGGTAACACAGACATACACTCACACCAAGTAACAAAGACATACAAATACAGCAAGTAACAAAGACACACACTTACACCAAGTAACAAAGACATACACTGACATCAAGTCACAGAGACAGACACAGACACCCAGTAACAAAGACAAACACTGACACCAAGTAACGAAGACAGACACTGACTCCCAGTAACAAAGACAGACAATGACACCACGTCACAATGACATACACTGACACCAGGTAACAAAGACATACACTTACACCAAGTAACACAGACATACACTGACACCAAGTAACAAAGACATACACTTACACCAAGTAACAAAGACTTACACTGACACCAAGTAAGAAAGACATACACTGATACCCAGTAACACAGACACACACTTCCACCAAGTAACAAAGACATACACTGATACCCAGTAACACATACACACACTTACACCAAGTAACAAAGACATACACTGATACCAAGAGACACAGACACACAATTACACCAGGTAACAAAGACACACACTTACACCAAGTAACACAGACATACACTGACACCAAGTAACAAAGACATACACTGTTACCCAGTAACACAGACACACACTTACACCAAGTAACAAAGACATACACTGATACCAAGTAACACAGACACACACTTCCACCAAGTAACACAGACACTCACTTACACCAAGTAACAAAGACATGCACTGACACCAAGTAACAAAGACATACAATTACACCAAACAACAAAGACACACACTTACACCAAGTAGCAGAGACATACACTGTCACCATGTAGCAAAGACATGCACTGATACCCAGTAACGGAGACAGACACTTACACCAAGTAACAAAGACATACACTGACATCAAGTCACAGAGACAGACACTGACACCCAGTAACAAAGACAGACATTGACACCACGTGACAAAGACATGCACTGACACCAAGTAACAAAGACATACACTGATACCCAGTAACACAGACATCCAATTAGACCAAGTAACACAAACACACACTTACACCAAGTAACAAAGACATACACTGACACCAAGTAACATAGACATACAATTACAACAAGTAACAAAGACACACACTTACACCAAGTAACACAGACATACACTGATACCCAGGAACACAGACACACACTTCCACCAAGTAACAAAGACATACACTGACACCGAGTAACAAAGGCATACACTTACACCAAGTAACACAAACACACTTACACCAAGTAACAAAGACACACACTTACACCAAGTAACACAGATATACACTGATACCCAGGAACACAGACACACACTTCCACCAAGTAACAAAGACATACACTGACACCAAGTAACAAAGGCATACACTTACACCAAGTAACACAAACACACACTTACACCAAGTAACAAAGACATACACTGACACCAAGTAACAAAGACATACACTGACACCAAGTCACAAAGACATACACTGATACCCAGTAACACAGAGACACACTTCCAAAAAGTAACAAATACAAACACTGACACCAAGTAACAAAGACATACACTTACACCTGGTAACACAGACATACACTGACACAAAGTAACAATGACATACACTTACACCATGTAACAAAGACACTCACTTACATCAAGTAACACAGACATCTACTGACACCCAGTAACACAGACACACACTTACACCAAGTAACAAAGTCATACACTGACACCAAGTAACAAAGACACACAATTACACCAAGTAACACCGACATACGCTGACACCAAGTAACAAAGACATAAACTGACACCCAGTAACAAAGACATACACTGACACCAAGTCACAAAGACATACACTGACACCCAGTAACCAAGACATACACTGACACCAAGTCACAAAGACATACACTGACACCAAGTAACAAAGACATACACTGATACCCAGTAATACAGACACACACTTACACCAAGTAACAAAGACATACACTGAAACCAAGTAACAAAGACATAAAATCACACCAAGCAACAAAGACACACACTTACACCAAATAACACAGCCACACACTGACACCAAGTAACAAAGACATACACTGTTACCCAGTAACACAGACACACTCTTACACCAAGTAACAAAGACATACACTGATACCAAGTATCACAAACACTCGCTTACACCAAGTTGCAAAGACATACACTGACACCAAGTAGCAAAGACATACAATTACACCAAGTAACAAAGACACACACTTACACCAAGTAACACAGACATACACTGACACCAAGTAACAAAGACATACACTGTTACCCAGTAACACAGACACACACTTACACCAAGTAACACAGACATACACTGACACCAAGTAACAAAGACATACACTGTTACCCAGTAACACAGACACAAACTTACACCAAGTAACACAGACATACACTGACACCAAGTAACAAAGACATACAATTACACCAAGTAACAAAGTCATACAATTACACCAAGTAACACAGACATACACTGACACCAAGTAACAAAGACATACAATTACACGAAGTAACAAAGACACACACTTACACCAAGTAACACAGACATACACTGACACCAAGTAACACAGACATACACTGTTAGCCAGTAACACAGACACACACTTCCACCAAGTAACAAAGACATGCACTGATACCGAGTGACACAGACACACACTTACACCAAGTAACACAAACACTCACTTACACCAAGTAACAAAGACATACACAGACACCATGTAACAAACACATACTACTACACCAAGTAACAAAGACGCACACTTACACCAGGTAACACAGACATGCACTGTCACCAAGTAACAAAGACATACACTGTTACCCAGTAACACAGGCACACACTTGCACCAAGTAACAAAGACATACTCTGATACCAAGTAACACAGACACAGACTTACACCAAGTAACACAGACACACACTGTCACCATGGAGCAAAGACATGCACTGATACCCAGTAACACAGACACACACTTACACCAAGTAACACAGACATACACTGACACCAAGTAACAAAGACATACACTGATACCCAGTAGCACAGACACACACTGGGCGGCACATTGGCACAGTGGTTAGCAGCCTCACAGCTCTCGGGACCCGGGCTCGATTATGGGTACTGCCTGGGCGGAGTTTGCAAGTTCTCTCTGTGTCTGCGTGAGTTTCCTCCGGGTGCTCCGGTTTCTTCCCACATGCCAAAGACTTGCAGGTTGATATGTTAATTGGCCATTATAAATTGACACTAGTATAGGAAGGTGGTAGGGAAATATATAGGGACAGGTGGGGTTGTGATAGGAATACGGGATTAGTGTAGGATTAGTATAAATGAGTGGTTGATGGTCGGCACAGACTCGGTTGGCCGAAGGGCCTGTTTCAGTGCTGCATCACTAAACTAAATACTGACACACAGTAACACAAACAAACACACACTGACACCCAGTAACATAGAGAAACACTGATACGCAGTAACAAAGACATATACTGACACATAGACACACACTGTCACCAAGTAACAAAGACATACACTGACACCCAGTAACAAAGACATACACTGACACCGAGTCACAAAGACATGCACTGATACCCAGTAACACAGACACACACTTACATCAAGGAAGAAAGACATACACTGATACCCAGCAACACAGACACACACTTACACCAAGTAACAAAGACATACACTGATACCAAGAGACACAGACACACACTTACACCAAGTAACACAAATACTCACTAACACCAAGTAACAAAGACATACACTGACACAAAGTAACAAAGACATACAATTAAACCAGGTAACAAAGACACACACTTACACCAAGTAACACAGACATACACTGACACCAAGTAACAAAGACATACACAGTTACCCATTAACACAGACACACACTTACACCAAGTAACAAAGACATACACTGATACCAAGTAACACAGACACACACTTTCACCAAGTAACACAGACACACACTTACACCAAGTAACAAAGACATACACTGACACCAAGTAGCACAGACATACACTGACACCAAGTAACACAGACATCCACTCACACCAAGTAACAAAGACATACAAATACAGCAAGTAACAAAGACACACACTTACACCAAGTAACAAAGACATACACTGACATCAAGTCACAGAGACAGACACAGACACCCAGTAACAAAGACAAACACTGACACCAAGTAACGAAGACAGACTCTGACTCCCAGTAACAAAGACAGACAATGACACCAGGTAACAAAGACATACACTTACACCAAATAACACAGACATACACTGACACCAAGTAACAAAGATATACACTTACACCAAGTAACAAAGACATACACTGACACCAAGTAACAAAGACATACACTGACACCCAGTAACACAGACAAACACTTACACCAAGTAACAAAGACAAACACTGATACCCAGTAACACAGACACACACTTACACCAAGTAACAAAGACATACACTGATACCAGGAGACTCAGACACACAATTACACCAGGTAACAAAGACACACACTTACACCAAGTTACACAGACATACAGTGACACCAAGTAACAAAGACATACACTGTTACCCAGTAACACAGACACACACCTCCACCAAGTAACAAAGACATACACTGATACCAAGTAACAAGGACACACACTTCCACCAAGTAACACAGACACACACTTACACCAAGTAACAAAGGCATGCACTGACACCAAGTAACAAAGACATACACTTGCACCAAGTAACACAGACATACACTGACAACAAGTAACAAAGACATACAATTACACGAAACAACAAAGACACACACTTACACCAAGTAGCAGAGACATACACTGTCACCATGTAGCAAAGACATGCACTGATACCCAGTAACGGAGACAGACACTTACACCAAGTAACAGAGACATACACTGACACCCAGTAACAAAGACATACACTGACACCGAGTCACAAAGACATACACTGATACCCAGTAACAAAGACACATACTTACATCAAGGAAGAAAGACATACACTGATACCCAGCAACACAGACACACACTTACACCAAGTAACAAAGACATACACTGATACCAAGAGACACAGACACACACTTGGACCAAGTAATACAAATACTCACTTACACCAATTAACAAAGACATACACTGACACCAAGTAACAAAGACATACAATTACACCAGGTAACAAAGACACACACTTACACCAAGTAACACAGACATACACTGACACCAAGTAACAAAGACATACACAGTTACCCATTAACACAGACACACACTTACACCAAGTAACAAAGACATACACTGATACCAAGTAACACAGACACACACTTACACCAAGTAACACAGACACACACTTACACCAAGTAACAAAGACATACACTGACACCAAGTAGCACAGACATACACTGACACCAAGTAACACAGACATACACTCACACCAAGTAACAAAGACATACAAATACAGCAAGTAACAAAGACACACACTTACACCAAGTAACAAAGACATACACTGACATCAAGTCACAGAGACAGACACAGACACCCAGTAACAAAGACAAACACTGACACCAAGTAACGAAGACAGACTCTGACTCCCAGTAACAAAGACAGACAATGACACCATGTCACAAAGACATACACTGACACCAGGTAACAAAGACATACACTTACACCAAGTAACACAGACATACACTGACACCAAGTAACAAAGACATACACTTACACCAAGTAACAAAGACATACACTGACACCAAGTAACAAAGACATACACTGATACCCAGTAACACAGACACACATTTACACCAAGTAACAAAGACAAACACTGATACCCAGTAACACAGACACACACTTACACCAAGTAACAAAGACATACACTGATACCAGGAGACTCAGACACACAATTACACCAGGTAACAAAGACACACACTTACACCAAGTAACACAGACATACACTGACACCAAGTAACAAAGACATACACTGATACCAAGTAACAAGGACACACACTTCCAAAAAGTAACACAGACACACACTTACACCAAGTAACAAAGACATGCACTGACACCAAGTAACAAAGACATACACTTGCACCAAGTAACACAGACATACACTGACAACAAGTAACAAAGACATACAATTACAACAAACAACAAAGACACACACTTACACCAAGTAGCAGAGACATACACTGTCACCATGTAGCAAAGACATGCACTGATACCCAGTAACGGAGACAGACACTTACACCAAGTAACAAAGACATACACTGACATCAAGTCACAGAGACAGACACTGACACCCAGTAACAAAGACAGGCATTGGCACCACGTGACAAAGACATGCACTGACACCAGGTATAAAAGACACACACTTACACCAAGTAACACAGACATACACTGACACCAAGTAACAAAGACATACACTGATACCCAGTAGCACAGACACACACTGGGCGGCACATTGGCACAGTGGTTAGCAGCCTCACAGCTCCAGGGACCCGGGCTCGATTATGGGTACTGCCTGTGCGGAGTTTGCAAGTTCTCCCTGTGCCTGCGTGAGATTCCTCCGTGTGATCCGGTTTCTTCCCACATGCCAAAGACCTGCAGGTTGATAGGTTAATTGGCCATTAGAAATTGACCCTAGCATACGTGGGTGGGAGGGAAATATTTCGGGACTGGTGGGGATGTGATAGGGATACGGGATTTGTGTAGGATTGGTATAAATGGGTGGTTGATGGTCGGCACAGACAAGGTTGGCCGAAGGGCCTGTTTCAGAGCTGTATCACTAAACTAATTACTGTCACCCAGTAACACAAACAAACACACACTGACACCCAGTAACATAGAGAAACACTGATACACAGTAACAAAGACATACACTGACACACAGACACACACTGTCACCAAGTAACAAAGACATACACTGACACCCAGTAACAAAGACATACACTGACACCGAGTCACAAAGAGAAACACTGATAACCAGTAACACAGACACACACTTACACCAAGTCACAACGACATACACGGACACCAAGTAACAAAGACATACACTTACACCAAGTAACAAAGACATACACTGACACCAAGTAACAAAGACATACACTGACACCAAGTAACAAAGACATACACTGATACCCAGTAAAACAGATACACACAGACACCAAGTAACAAAGACACACACTTACACCAAGTAACACAGACATACACTGACACCAAGTAACAAAGACAGACAATTACACCAAGTAACAAAGACATACACTTACACCAAGTATTTTGACAGACACTGACACCAAGTAACAAAGACATACACTGATACCCAGTAACACAGACACACACTTACACCAAATAACAAAGACATACACTGACACCAAGTCACAAAGACACACACTGACACCCAGTAACAAAGACATACACTGACACTAAGTCACAAAGACATACACTGATACCCAGCAACACAGACACACACTTACACCAAGTAACACAGACATACACTGATACCCAGTAACACAGACACACACTTACACCAAGTAACAAAGACATACACTGACACCCAGTAACAAAGACATACACTGACACAAAGTAACAAAGACATACACTGATACCAAGAGACACAGACACACACTTACACCAAGAAACACAAATACTCACTTACACCCAGTAACAAAGACATACACTGACACCCAGAAACACAGACACACACGGACACCAATAACAAAGACACACACTTACACCAAGTAACACAGACACACACTGACACCCAGGAACACAGACACACAATTACACCATGTAACAAAGACACACACTTACACCAAGTAAGACAGACATACACTGACACCAAGTAACAAAGACATACACTGTTACACAGTAACGCAGACACACACTTACATTAAGTAACAAAGACATACACTGATACCAAGTAACACAGACACACACTTACACCAAGTAACACAGACACACACTTACACCAAATAACAAAGACATACACTGACACCAAGTAACAAAGACTTACACTTACACCAAGTAACAAAGACATACACTGACACCAAGTAACAAAGACATACAATTACATCAAATAACAAAGACACACACTTACACCAAGTAACATAGACATACACTGTCACCATGTAGCAAAGACATGCACTGATACCCAGTAACAGAGACACACACTGACACCAAGTAACAAAGACATACACTGACGTCAAGTCACAGAGACAGAAACAGACACCCAGTAACAAAGACAAACACTGACACCAAGTAACGAAGACAGACACTGACTCCCAGTAACAAAGACAGACAATGACACCACGTCACAAAGACATACACTGACACCAGGTAACAAAGACATACACTTACACCAAGTAACACAGACATACACTGGCACCAAGTAACAAAGACATACACTTACACCAAGTAACAAAGACATACACTGACACCAAGTAACAAAGACATACACTGATACCCAGTAACACAGACACACACTTACACCAAGTAACAAAGACATACACTGATACCCAGTAACACAGACACGCACTTACACCAAGTAACAAAGACATACACTGATACCAAGAGACACAGACTCACACTTACACCAAGTAACACAAACACTCACATACACCAAGAAAGAAAGATATACACTGACACCAAGTAACAAAGACATACACTTACACCAAGTATTTTGACATACACTGACACCAAGTAACAAAGACATACACTGATACCCAGTAACACAGACAAAAACTTGCACCAAGTAACAAAGATGTACACTGACACCATGTCACAAAGACAAACACTGATACCCAGTAACACAAACATACACTTACACCAAGTAAGACAGACATACACAGACACCATGTAACAGACACATACTACTACACCAAGTAACAAAGACGCACACTTACACTAGGTAACACAGACATGCACTGACACCAAGTAACAAAGACATACACTGTTACCCAGTAACACAGGCACACACTTGCACCAAGTAACAAAGACATACTCTGATACCAAGTAACACAGACACAGACTTACACCAAGTAACACAGACACACACTGTCACCATGTAGCAAAGACATGCACTGATACCCAGTAACACAGACACACACTTACACCAAGTAACACAGACATACACTGACACCAAGTAACAAAGACATGCACTGATACCCAGTTGCACAGACACACTGGGCGGCACATTGGCACAGTGTTTAGCAGCCTCACAGCTCCAAAGACCCGGGCTCGATTATGGGTACTGCCTGGGCGGAGTTTGCAAGTTCTCCCTGTGTCTGCGTGAGTTTCCTCCGGGTGCTCCGGTTTCTTCCCACATGCCAAAGACATGCAGGTTGATATGTTAATTGGCCATTATAAATTGACACTAGTATAGGAAGGTGGTAGGGAAATATATAGGGACAGGTGGGGTTGTGATAGGAATACAAGATTAGTGTAGGATTAGTATAAATGAGTGGTTGATGGTCGGCACAGACACGGTTGGCCGAAGGGCCTGTTTCAGTGCTGCATCACTAAACTAAATACTGACACACAGTAACACAAACAAACACACACTGACACGCAGTAACATAGAGAAACACTGATACGCAGTAACAAAGACATACACTGTCACCAAGTAACAAAGACATACACTGACACCCAGTAACAAAGACATACACTGACACCGAGTCACAAAGACATGCACTGATAACCAGTAACACAGACACACACTTACAAGAAGTAACAACGACATACACTGACACCAAGTAACAAAGACATACACTTACACCAAGTAACAAAGACATACACTGATACCCAGTAAAACAGACACACACTGACACCAAGTAACAAAGACATAAACTGACACCAAGTAACAAAGGCATACACTTACACCAAGTAACAAAGACATACACTGACACCAAGTAACAAAGACATACACTGATACCCAATAAAACAGATACACACTTACACCAAGTAACAAAGACATACACTGACACCAAGTCACAAAGACACACACTGACACCCAGTAACAAAGACATACACTGACACTAAGTCACAAAGACATACACTGATACCCAGTAACACAGACACGCACTTACACCCAGTAACAAAGACAGACACTGATACCCAGTAACACAGACACACACTTACACCAAGTAACAAAGACATACACTGACACCCAGTAACAAAGACATACACTGACACAAAGTAACAAAGACATACACTGATACCAAGAGACACAGACACACACTTACACCAAGAAACACAAATACTCACTTACACCCAGTAACAAAGACATACACTGACACCCAGTAACACAGACACACACTTACACCAAGTAACACAGACACACACTGACACCCAGGAACACAGACACACAATTACACCATGTAACAAAGACACACACTTACACCAAGTAAGACAGACATGCACTGACACCAAGTAACAAAGACATACACTGTTACACAGTAACACAGACACACACTTACACCAAGTAACAAAGACATACACTGATACCAAGTAGCACAGACACACACTTACACCAATTAACACAGCCACACATTTACACCAAGTAACAAAGACATACACTGACACCAAGTAACAAAGACTTACACTTACACCAAGTAACAAAGACATACACTGACACCAAGTAGCAAAGACATACAATTACACCAAATATCAAAGACACACACTTACACGAAGTAACATAGACATACACTGTCACCATGTAGCAAAGACATGCACTGATACCCAGTAACAGAGACACACACTTACACCAAGCAACAAAGACATACACTGACATCAAGTCACAGAGACAGACACAGACACCCAGTAACAAAGACAAACACTGACACCAAGTAACGAAGACAGACACTGACTCCCAGTAACAAAGACAGACAATGACACCACGTCACAGAGACATACACTGACACCAGGTAACAAAGACATACACTTACACCAAGTAACACAGACATACACTGACACCAAGTAACAAAGACATACACTTACACCAAGTAACAAAGACATACACTGACACCAAGTAACAAAGACATACACTGATACCCAGTAACACAGACACACACTTACACCAAGTAACAAAGACATACAC
The DNA here is from genome assembly GCF_036365525.1 of Heterodontus francisci. Classification (NCBI taxonomy): domain Eukaryota; kingdom Metazoa; phylum Chordata; class Chondrichthyes; order Heterodontiformes; family Heterodontidae; genus Heterodontus; species Heterodontus francisci. The sequence goes on along the minus strand of NW_027141112.1, from coordinate 507,013 downwards.
TGATACCCAGTAACACAGACACACACTTACACCAAGTAACAAAGACATACACTGATACCAAGAGACACAGACTCACACTTACACCAAGTAACACAAACACTCACATACACCAAGTAACAAAGACATACACTGACACCAAGTAACAAAGACATACACTTACACCAAGTATTTTGACATACACTGACACCAAGTAACAAAGACATACACTGATACCCAGTAACACAGACAAACACTTGCACCAAGATACAAAGATGTACACTGACACCAAGTCACAAAGACACGAACTGACACCCAGTAACAAAGACATACACTGACACCAAGTCACAAAGACATACACTGATACCCAGTAACACAAACATACACTTACACCAAGTAAGACAGACAAACACTGACACCAAGTATCAAAGATATACACTGATACCCAGTAAAACAGACAAACACTTACACCAATTAACAAAGACAGACACTGATACTCAGTAACACAGACACACACTTACACCAAGTAACAAAGAATACACTAACACCCAGTAACAAAGACATACACTGACACCCAGTAACAAAGACACACACGGACACCAAGTAACAAAGACACACACTTACACCAAGTAACACAGACACACACTGACACCCAGGAACACAGACACACAATTACACCATGTAACAAAGACATACACTTACACCAAGTAAGACAGACATACACTGACACCAAGTAACAAAGACATACACTGTTACCCAGTAACACAGACACACGCTTACACCAAGTAACAAAGACATACACTGATACCAAGTAACACAGACACACACTTCCACCAAGTAACACAGACACAGTCTTACACCAAGTAACAAAGACATGCACTGACACCAAGTAGCAAAGACATACACTTACACCAAGTAACACAGACATACACTGACACCAAGTAACAAAGACATACAATTACACCAAACAACAAAGACACACACTTACACCAAGTAGCATAGACATTCACTGTCACCATGTAGCAAAGACTTGCACTGATACCCAGTAACGGAGACAGACACTTATACCAAGTAACAAAGACATACACTGACATCAAGTCACAGAGACAGACACTGACACCCAGTAACAAAGACAAACTGTGACACCAAGTAACGAAGACAGACGCTGACACCCAGTAACAAAGACAGACATTGACACCACGTGACAACGACATACACTGACACCAGGTATAAAAGACATACACTTACACCAAGTGACACAGACATACACTGACACCAAGTAACAAAGACATTCACTGATACCCAGTAACAAAGACATACACTGATACCCAGTAGCACAGACACACACTGGGCGGCACATTGGCACAGTGGTTAGCAGCCTCACAGCTCCAGGGACCCGGGCTCGATTCTGGGTACTGCCTGTGCGGAGTTTGCAAGTTCTCCCTGTGTCTGCGTGAGTTTCCTCCGGGTGATCCGGTTACTTCCCACATGCGAAAGACTTGCAGGTTGATAGGTTAATTGGCCATTATAAATTGACCCTAGCATACGTGGGTGGGAGGGAAATAGTTCGGGACTGGTGGGGATGTGATAGGAATACGGGATTAGTGTAGGATTGGTATAAATGGGTGGTTGATGGTCGGCACAGACTCGGTTGGCCGAAGAGCCTGTTTCAGAGCTGTATCACTAAACTAATTACTGACACCCAGTAACACAAACAAACACACACTGACACCCAGTAACGTAGAGAAACTCTGATACACAGTAACAAAGACATACACTGACACACAGACACACACTGTCACCAAGTAACAACAACATACACTGACACCAAGTAACAAAGACATACACTTACACCAAGTAACAAAGACATACACTGACACCAAGTAACAAAGACATACACTGATACCCTGTCAAACAGATACACACTGACACCGAGTCACAAAGACATACACTGATAACAAGTAACACAGACACACACTTACACCAAGTAACAACGACATACACTGACACCAAGTAACAAAGACATACACTTACACGAAGTAACAAAGACATACACTGATACCCAGTAAAACAGACACACACAGACACCAAGTAACAAAGACATACACTGACACCAAGTAAGAAAGGCATACACTTACACCAAGTAACAAAGACACACACTTACACCAAGTAACACAGACATACACTGACACCAAGTAACAAAGACAGACAATTACACCAAGTAACAAAGACATACACTTACACCAAGTATTTTGACAGACACTGACACCAAGTAACAAAGACATACACTGATACCCAGTAACACAGACACACACTTACACCAAGTAACAAAGACATACACTGACACCAAGTCACAAAGACACACACTGTCACCCAGTAACAAAGACATACACTGACACTAAGTCACAAAGACATACACTGATACCCAGTAACAAAGACACGCACTTACACCCAGTAACACAGACATACACTGACACCAAGTAACAAAGACATACACTGATACCCAGGAACACAGACACACACTTGCACCAAGTAACAAAGACAGACACTGATACCCAGTAACACAGACACACACTTACACCAAGTAAAAAAGACACACAACTACACCAAGTAACAAAGACATACACTTACACCAAGTATTTTGACAGACACTGACACCAAGTAACAAAGACATCCACTGATACCCAGTAACACAGACACACACTTACACCAAGTAACAAAGACATACACTGACACCAAGTCACAAAGACACACACTGACACCCAGTAACAAAGACATACACTGACACTAAGTCACAAAGACATACACTGATACCCAGTAACACAGACACGCACTTACACCCAGTAACAAAGACAGACACTGATACCCAGTAACACAGACACACACTTACACCAAGTAACAAAGACATACACTGACACCCAGTAACAAAGACATACACTGACACAAAGTAACAAAGACATACACTGATACCAAGAGACACAGAGACACACTTACACCAAGAAACACAAATACTCACTTACACCCAGTAACAAAGACATACACTGACACCCAGTAACACAGACACACACTTACACCAAGTAACACAGACACACACTGACACCCAGGAACACAGACACACAATTACACCATGTAACAAAGACACACACTTACACCAAGTAAGACAGACATGCACTGACACCAAGTAACAAAGACATACACTGTTACACAGTAACACAGACACACACTTACACCAAGTAACAAAGACATACACTGATACCAAGTAGCACAGACACACACTTACACCAAGTAACACAGCCACACATTTACACCAAGTAACAAAGACATACACTGACACCAAGTAACAAAGACTTACGCTTACACCAAGTAACAAAGACATACACTGACACCAAGTAGCAAAGACATACAATTACACCAAATATCAAAGACACACACTTACACGAAGTAACATAGACATACACTGTCACCATGTAGCAAAGACATGCACTGATACCCAGTAACAGAGACACACACTTACACCAAGCAACAAAGACATACACTGACATCAAGTCACAGAGACAGACACAGACACCCAGTAACAAAGACAAACACTGACACCAAGTAACGAAGACAGACACTGACTCCCAGTAACAAAGACAGACAATGACACCACGTCACAAAGACATACACTGACACCAGGTAACAAAGACATACACTTACACCAAGTAACACAGACATACACTGACACCAAGTAACAAAGACATACACTGATACCCAGTAACACAGACACACACTTACACCAAGTAACAAAGACATACACTGATACCCAGTAACACAGACACACACTTACACCAAGTAACAAAGACATACACTGATACCAAGAGACACAGACTCACACTTACACCAAGTAACACAAACACTCACATACACCAAGTAACAAAGACATACACTGACACCAAGTAACAAAGACATACAATTACACCAAGTATTTTGACATACACTGACACCAAGTAACAAAGACATACACTGATACCCAGTAACACAGACAAACACTTGCACCAAGTAACAAAGATGTACACTGACACCAAGTCACAAAGACACGAACTGACACCCAGTAACAAAGACATACACTGACACCAAGTCACAAAGACATACACTGATACCCAGTAACACAAACATACACTTACACCAAGTAAGACAGACAAACACTGACACCAAGTATCAAAGATATACACTGATACCCAGTAACACAGACAAACACTTACACCAATTAACAAAGACAGACACTGATACTCAGTAACACAGACACACACTTACACCAAGTAACAAAGAATACACTGACACCCAGTAACAAAGACACACACTTACACCAAGTAACACAGACATACACTGACACCCAGGAACACAGACACACAATTACACCATGTAACAAAGACATACACTTACACCAAGTAAGACAGACATACACTGACACCAAGTAACAAAGACATACACTGTTACCCAGTAACACAGACACACGCTTACACCAAGTAACAAAGACATACACTGATACCCAATAAAACAGATACACACTTACACCAAGTAACAAAGACATACACTGACACCAAGTCACAAAGACACACACTGACACCCAGTAACAAAGACATACACTGACACTAAGTCACAAAGACATACACTGATACCCAGTAACACAGACACGCACTTACACCCAGTAACAAAGACAGACACTGATACCCAGTAACACAGACACACACTTACACCAAGTAACAAAGACATACACTGACACCCAGTAACAAAGACATACACTGACACAAAGTAACAAAGACATACACTGATACCAAGAGACACAGACACACACTTACACCAAGAAACACAAATACTCACTTACACCCAGTAACAAAGACATACACTGACACCCAGTAACACAGACACACACTTACACCAAGTAACACAGACACACACTGACACCCAGGAACACAGACACACAATTACACCATGTAACAAAGACACACACTTACACCAAGTAAGACAGACATGCACTGACACCAAGTAACAAAGACATACACTGTTACACAGTAACACAGACACACACTTACACCAAGTAACAAAGACATACACTGATACCAAGTAGCACAGACACACACTTACACCAATTAACACAGCCACACATTTACACCAAGTAACAAAGACATACACTGACACCAAGTAACAAAGACTTACACTTACACCAAGTAACAAAGACATACACTGACACCAAGTAGCAAAGACATACAATTACACCAAATATCAAAGACACACACTTACACGAAGTAACATAGACATACACTGTCACCATGTAGCAAAGACATGCACTGATACCCAGTAACAGAGACACACACTTACACCAAGCAACAAAGACATACACTGACATCAAGTCACAGAGACAGACACAGACACCCAGTAACAAAGACAAACACTGACACCAAGTAACGAAGACAGACACTGACTCCCAGTAACAAAGACAGACAATGACACCACGTCACAGAGACATACACTGACACCAGGTAACAAAGACATACACTTACACCAAGTAACACAGACATACACTGACACCAAGTAACAAAGACATACACTTACACCAAGTAACAAAGACATACACTGACACCAAGTAACAAAGACATACACTGATACCCAGTAACACAGACACACACTTACACCAAGTAACAAAGACATACACTGATACCCAGTAACACAGACACACACTTACACCAAGTAACAAAGACATACACTGATACCAAGAGACACAGACTCACACTTACACCAAGTAACACAAACACTCACATACACCAAGTAACAAAGACATACACTGACACCAAGTAACAAAGACATACACTTACACCAAGTATTTTGACATACACTGACACCAAGTAACAAAGACATACACTGATACCCAGTAACACAGACAAACACTTGCACCAAGATACAAAGATGTACACTGACACCAAGTCACAAAGACACGAACTGACACCCAGTAACAAAGACATACACTGACACCAAGTCACAAAGACATACACTGATACCCAGTAACACAAACATACACTTACACCAAGTAAGACAGACAAACACTGACACCAAGTATCAAAGATATACACTGATACCCAGTAAAACAGACAAACACTTACACCAATTAACAAAGACAGACACTGATACTCAGTAACACAGACACACACTTACACCAAGTAACAAAGAATACACTAACACCCAGTAACAAAGACATACACTGACACCCAGTAACAAAGACACACACGGACACCAAGTAACAAAGACACACACTTACACCAAGTAACACAGACACACACTGACACCCAGGAACACAGACACACAATTACACCATGTAACAAAGACATACACTTACACCAAGTAAGACAGACATACACTGACACCAAGTAACAAAGACATACACTGTTACCCAGTAACACAGACACACGCTTACACCAAGTAACAAAGACATACACTGATACCAAGTAACACAGACACACACTTCCACCAAGTAACACAGACACAGTCTTACACCAAGTAACAAAGACATGCACTGACACCAAGTAGCAAAGACATACACTTACACCAAGTAACACAGACATACACTGACACCAAGTAACAAAGACATACAATTACACCAAACAACAAAGACACACACTTACACCAAGTAGCATAGACATTCACTGTCACCATGTAGCAAAGACTTGCACTGATACCCAGTAACGGAGACAGACACTTATACCAAGTAACAAAGACATACACTGACATCAAGTCACAGAGACAGACACTGACACCCAGTAACAAAGACAAACTGTGACACCAAGTAACGAAGACAGACGCTGACACCCAGTAACAAAGACAGACATTGACACCACGTGACAACGACATACACTGACACCAGGTATAAAAGACATACACTTACACCAAGTGACACAGACATACACTGACACCAAGTAACAAAGACATTCACTGATACCCAGTAACAAAGACATACACTGATACCCAGTAGCACAGACACACACTGGGCGGCACATTGGCACAGTGGTTAGCAGCCTCACAGCTCCAGGGACCCGGGCTCGATTCTGGGTACTGCCTGTGCGGAGTTTGCAAGTTCTCCCTGTGTCTGCGTGAGTTTCCTCCGGGTGATCCGGTTACTTCCCACATGCGAAAGACTTGCAGGTTGATAGGTTAATTGGCCATTATAAATTGACCCTAGCATACGTGGGTGGGAGGGAAATAGTTCGGGACTGGTGGGGATGTGATAGGAATACGGGATTAGTGTAGGATTGGTATAAATGGGTGGTTGATGGTCGGCACAGACTCGGTTGGCCGAAGAGCCTGTTTCAGAGCTGTATCACTAAACTAATTACTGACACCCAGTAACACAAACAAACACACACTGACACCCAGTAACGTAGAGAAACTCTGATACACAGTAACAAAGACATACACTGACACACAGACACACACTGTCACCAAGTAACAACAACATACACTGACACCAAGTAACAAAGACATACACTTACACCAAGTAACAAAGACATACACTGACACCAAGTAACAAAGACATACACTGATACCCTGTCAAACAGATACACACTGACACCGAGTCACAAAGACATACACTGATAACAAGTAACACAGACACACACTTACACCAAGTAACAACGACATACACTGACACCAAGTAACAAAGACATACACTTACACGAAGTAACAAAGACATACACTGATACCCAGTAAAACAGACACACACAGACACCAAGTAACAAAGACATACACTGACACCAAGTAAGAAAGGCATACACTTACACCAAGTAACAAAGACACACACTTACACCAAGTAACACAGACATACACTGACACCAAGTAACAAAGACAGACAATTACACCAAGTAACAAAGACATACACTTACACCAAGTATTTTGACAGACACTGACACCAAGTAACAAAGACATACACTGATACCCAGTAACACAGACACACACTTACACCAAGTAACAAAGACATACACTGACACCAAGTCACAAAGACACACACTGTCACCCAGTAACAAAGACATACACTGACACTAAGTCACAAAGACATACACTGATACCCAGTAACAAAGACACGCACTTACACCCAGTAACACAGACATACACTGACACCAAGTAACAAAGACATACACTGATACCCAGGAACACAGACACACACTTGCACCAAGTAACAAAGACAGACACTGATACCCAGTAACACAGACACACACTTACACCAAGTAAAAAAGACACACAACTACACCAAGTAACAAAGACATACACTTACACCAAGTATTTTGACAGACACTGACACCAAGTAACAAAGACATCCACTGATACCCAGTAACACAGACACACACTTACACCAAGTAACAAAGACATACACTGACACCAAGTCACAAAGACACACACTGACACCCAGTAACAAAGACATACACTGACACTAAGTCACAAAGACATACACTGATACCCAGTAACACAGACACGCACTTACACCCAGTAACAAAGACAGACACTGATACCCAGTAACACAGACACACACTTACACCAAGTAACAAAGACATACACTGACACCCAGTAACAAAGACATACACTGACACAAAGTAACAAAGACATACACTGATACCAAGAGACACAGAGACACACTTACACCAAGAAACACAAATACTCACTTACACCCAGTAACAAAGACATACACTGACACCCAGTAACACAGACACACACTTACACCAAGTAACACAGACACACACTGACACCCAGGAACACAGACACACAATTACACCATGTAACAAAGACACACACTTACACCAAGTAAGACAGACATGCACTGACACCAAGTAACAAAGACATACACTGTTACACAGTAACACAGACACACACTTACACCAAGTAACAAAGACATACACTGATACCAAGTAGCACAGACACACACTTACACCAAGTAACACAGCCACACATTTACACCAAGTAACAAAGACATACACTGACACCAAGTAACAAAGACTTACGCTTACACCAAGTAACAAAGACATACACTGACACCAAGTAGCAAAGACATACAATTACACCAAATATCAAAGACACACACTTACACGAAGTAACATAGACATACACTGTCACCATGTAGCAAAGACATGCACTGATACCCAGTAACAGAGACACACACTTACACCAAGCAACAAAGACATACACTGACCTCAAGTCACAGAGACAGACACAGACACCCAGTAACAAAGACAAACACTGACACCAAGTAACGAAGACAGACACTGACTCCCAGTAACAAAGACAGACAATGACACCACGTCACAAAGACATACACTGACACCAGGTAACAAAGACATACACTTACACCAAGTAACACAGACATACACTGACACCAAGTAACAAAGACATACACTGATACCCAGTAACACAGACACACACTTACACCAAGTAACAAAGACATACACTGATACCCAGTAACACAGACACACACTTACACCAAGTAACAAAGACATACACTGATACCAAGAGACACAGACTCACACTTACACCAAGTAACACAAACACTCACATACACCAAGTAACAAAGACATACACTGACACCAAGTAACAAAGACATACAATTACACCAAGTATTTTGACATACACTGACACCAAGTAACAAAGACATACACTGATACCCAGTAACACAGACAAACACTTGCACCAAGTAACAAAGATGTACACTGACACCAAGTCACAAAGACACGAACTGACACCCAGTAACAAAGACATACACTGACACCAAGTCACAAAGACATACACTGATACCCAGTAACACAAACATACACTTACACCAAGTAAGACAGACAAACACTGACACCAAGTATCAAAGATATACACTGATACCCAGTAACACAGACAAACACTTACACCAATTAACAAAGACAGACACTGATACTCAGTAACACAGACACACACTTACACCAAGTAACAAAGAATACACTGACACCCAGTAACAAAGACACACACTTACACCAAGTAACACAGACATACACTGACACCCAGGAACACAGACACACAATTACACCATGTAACAAAGACATACACTTACACCAAGTAAGACAGACATACACTGACACCAAGTAACAAAGACATACACTGTTACCCAGTAACACAGACACACGCTTACACCAAGTAACAAAGACATACACTGATACCAAGTAACACAGACACACACTTCCACCAAGTAACTCAGACAGAGTCTTACACCAAGTAACAAAGACATGCACTGACACCAAGTAGCAAAGACATACACTTACACCAAGTAACACAGACATACACTGACACCAAGTAACAAAGACATACAATTACACCAAACACATAAAGACACACACTTACACCAAGTAGCATAGACATTCACTGTCACCATGTAGCAAAGACTTGCACTGATACCCAGTAACGGAGACAGACACTTACACCAAGTAACAAAGACATACACTGACATCAAGTCACAGAGACAGACACTGACACCCAGTAACAAAGACAAACAGTGACACCAAGTAACGAAGACAGACGCTGACACCCAGTAACAAAGACAGACATTGACACCACGTGACAACGTCATACACTGACACCAGGTATAAAAGACATACACTTACACCAAGTGACACAGACATACACTGACACCAAGAAACAAAGACATACACTGATACCCAGTAACAAAGACATACACTGATACCCAGTAGCACAGACACACACTGGGCGGCACATTGGCACAGTGGTTAGCAGCCTCACAGCTCCAGGGACCCGGGCTCGATTCTGGGTACTGCCTGTGCGGAGTTTGCAAGTTCTCCCTGTGTCTGCGTGAGTTTCCTCCGGGTGATCCGGTTACTTCCCACATGCGAAAGACTTGCAGGTTGATAGGTTAATTGGCCATTATAAATTGACCCTAGCATACGTGGGTGGGAGGGAAATAGTTCGGGACTGGTGAGGATGTGATAGGAATACGGGATTAGTGTAGGATTGGTATAAATGGGTGGTTGATGGTCGGCACAGACTCGGTTGGCCGAAGAGCCTGTTTCAGAGCTGTATCACTAAACTAATTACTGACACCCAGTAACACAAACAAACACACACTGACACCCAGTAACGTAGAGAAACTCTGATACACAGTAACAAAGACATACACTGACACACAGACACACACTGTCAACAAGTAACAACAACATACACTGACACCAAGTAACAAAGACATACACTTACACCAAGTAACAAAGACATACACTGACACCAAGTAACAAAGACATACACTGATACCCTGTAAAACAGATACACACTGACACCGAGTCACAAAGACATACACTGATAACCAGTAACACAGACACACACTTACACCAAGTAACAACGACATACACTGACACCAAGTAACAAAGACATACACTTACACGAAGTAACAAAGACATACACTGATACCCAGTAAAACAGACACACACAGACACCAAGTAACAAAGACATACACTGACACCAAGTAAGAAATGCATACACTTACACCAAGTAACAAAGACACACACTTACACCAAGTAACACAGACATACACTGACACCAAGTAACAAAGACAGACAATTACACCAAGTAACAAAGACATACACTTACACCAAGTATTTTGACAGACACTGACACCAAGTAACAAAGACATACACTGATACCCAGTAACACAGACACACACTTACACCAAGTAACAAAGACATACACTGACACCAAGTCACAAAGACACACACTGTCACCCAGTAACAAAGACATACACTGACACTAAGTCACAAAGACATACACTGATACCCAGTAACAAAGACACGCACTTACACCCAGTAACACAGACATACACTGACACCAAGTAACAAAGACATACACTGATACCCAGGAACACAGACACACACTTGCACCAAGTAACAAAGACACACACTGATACCCAGTAACACAGACACACACTTACACCAAGTAAAAAAGACACACACTTACACCAAGTAACAAAGACAGACACTTGCACCACGTAACAAAGACATACACTGATACCCAGTAACACAGACACACACTTACACCAAGTAACAAAGACATCCACCGACACAAAGAAACAAAGACAAACACTTACAACAAGTAACACACACATACACTGACAGCAAGTAACAAAGACATACACTGACACCCAGTAACAAAGACAAACACTGACACCAAGTTACGACGACAAGCACTGACACCCAGTAACAAAGACAGACAATGACACCACGTCACAAAGACAGACACTGACACCAAGTAACACAGACAAACACTTACACCAAGTAACACAGACATACACTGACACCAAGTAACAAAGACATACAGTTACACCAAGTAACAAAGACACACACTTACACCAAGTAACTCAGACATACACTGACACCAAGTAACAAAGACATACACTGTTACCCAGTAACACGGACACACACTTACACCAAGTAACAAAGACATATACTGATACCAAGTAACACAGACACACACTTACACCAAGTAACACAGACATACACTGACACCAAGTAACAAAGACATACACTGATATCCATTAGCACAGACACACACTGGGCGGCACATTGGCACAGTGGTTAGCAGCCTCACAGCTCCAGGGACCCGGGCTCGATTCTGGGTACTGCCTTTGCGGAGTTTGCAAGTTCTCCCTGTGTCTGCGTGAGTTTCCTCCGGGTGCTCCGGTTTCTTCCCACATGCCAAAGACTTGCAGGTTGATAGGTTAACTGGCCATTATAAATTAGTATAGGTCGGTGGTAGGGAAATATATAGGGACAGGTGGGGATGTGATAGGAATACGGGATTAGTGTAGGATTTGTATAAATAAGGGTGGTTGATGGTCGGCACAGACTCGGTTGGCCGAAGGGCCTGTTGAAGTGCTGTATTTCTAAACTAAACTAAATACTGACACCGAGTGTCACAGACACACAATGACTCCCAGCAACACAAACAAACACACACTGACACCCAGTAACACAGAGAGCCACTGATACACAGGAACAAAGACATACACTGACCCAAGTAACACAGAAACACACTGACACCCAGTAACAAAGACATAGACTGAGAGCAAGTAACAAAGACAAACACTTACACCAAGTAACACAGTCATGCACTGACACCAAGTAACAAAGACATAGACTGACACACAGACACACACTGTCACCAAGTAACAAAGACATACATTGACACCCAGTAACAAAGACATACACTGACACCGAGTCACAAAGACATACACTGATAACCAGTAACACAGACACACACTTACACCAAGTAACAATGACATACACTCACACCAAGTAACAAAGACATGCACTTACACCAAGTAACAAAGACATACACTGACACCAAGTCACAAAGACATACACTGATACCCAGTAAAACAGACACACACAGACACCAAGTAACAAAGACATACACTGACACCAAGTAATAAAGGCATACACTTACACCAAGTAACAAAGACACACACTTACACCAAGTAACACAGACATACACTGACACCAAGTAACAAAGACAGACAATTACACCAAGTAACAAAGACACACACTTACACCAAGTATTTTGACAGACACTGACACCAAGTAACAAAGACAAACACTGATACCCAGTAACACAGACACACACTTACACCAAGTGACAAAGACATACACTGACACCAAGTCACAAAGACACACACTGACACCCAGTAACAAAGACATACACTGACACTAAGTCACAAAGACATACACTGATACCCAGTAACACAGACACGCACTTACACCCAGTAACACAGACATACACTGACACCATGTAACAAAGACATACACTGATACCCAGTAAAACAGACACACACTTGCACCAAGTAACAAAGACAGACACTGATACCCAGTAACACAGACACACACTTACACCAAGTAAAAAAGACACACACTTACACCAAGTAACAAAGACATACACTGACACCCAGTAACAAAGACATACACTGACACCCAGTAACACAGACACACACGGACACCAAGTAAAAAAGACACACACTGACACCAAGTAACAAAGACATACACTGACACCAAGTAACAAAGACAGACACTTACACCAAGTAACAAATACATACACCGATACCCAGTAACACAGACACACACTTACACCAATTAACAAAGACATACACCGACACCAAGTGACAAAGACAAACACTTACACCAAGTAACACAGACACACACTTCCACCAAGTAACACAGACACACACTTACACCAAGTAACAAAGACATGCACTGACACCAAGTAACAAAAACATACACTTACACCAAGTAACACAGACATACACTGACACCAAGTAACAAAGACATGCACTGATACCCAGTATCGGAGTCAGACTCTTACACCAAGTAACAAAGACATTCACTGACATCAAGTCACAGAGACAGACACTGACACCCAGTAACAAAGACAAACAGTGACACCAAGTAACGAAGACAGACACTGACACCCAGTAACAAAGACAGACATTGACACCACGTGACAACGACATAAACTGACACCAGGTATAAAAGACATACACTTACACCAAGTGAAACAGACATACACTGACACCAAGTAACAAAGACATACACTGATACCCAGTAGCACAGACACACACTGGGCGGCACATTGGCACAGAGGTTAGCAGCCTCACAGCTCCAGGGATCCGGGCTCGATTATGGGTAATGCCTGTGCGGAGTTTGCAAGTTCTCCCTGTGTCTGCGTGAGTTTCCTCCGGGTGATCCGGTTTCTTCCCACATGCCAAAGACTTGCAGGTTGATAGGTTAATTGGCCATTATAAATTGACCCTAGCATACGTGGGTGGGAGGGAAATATTTCGGGACTGGTGGGGACGTGATAGGAATACGGGATTAGTGTAGGATTGGTATAAATGGGTGGCTGATGGTCGGCACAGACTCGGTTGGCCGAAGGGCCTGTTTCAGAGCTGTATCACTAAACTAATTACTGACACCCAGTAACACAAACAAACACACACTGACACCCAGTAACATAGAGAAACACTGATACACAGTAACAAAGACAGAGACTGACACACAGACACACACTGTCACAAAGTAACAAAGACATACACTGACACCCAGTAACAAAGACATACACTGACACCGAGTCACAAAGACATACACTGATAACCAGTAACACAGACACACACTTACACCAGGTAACAACGACATACACTGACACCAAGTAACAAAGACATACACTTACACCAAGTAACAAAGACATACTCTGACACCAAGTAACAATGACATACACTGATACCCAGTAAAACAGACACACACAGACACCAAGTAACAAAGACATACACTGACACCAAGTAAGAAAGGCATACACTTACACCAAGTAACAAAGACACACACTTACACCAAGTAACACAGACATACACTGACACCAAGTAACAAAGACAAACAATTACTCCAAGTAACAAAGACATACACATACACCAAGTATTTTGACATACACTGATACCCAGTAACACAGACACACACTTACACCAAGTAACAAAGTCATACACTGACACCAAGTGACAAAGACACACACTGACACCCAGTAACAAAGACATACACTGACACTAAGTCACAAAGACATACACTGATACCCAGTAACACAGACACGCACTTACACCCAGTAACACAGACATAAACTGACACCAAGTCACAAAGACATACACTGATACCCAGTAACACAGACACACACTTGCACCAAGTAACAAAGACAGACACTGATATCCAGTAACACAGACACACACTTACACCAAGTAAAAAAGACACATACTTACACCAAGTAACAAAGACATACACTGACACCCAGTAACAAAGACATACACTTACACCAAGTAACAAACACATACACTGACACCAAGTAACACAAACAAACACACACTGACACACAGTAACACAGGGAAAAATAATAAACAGTAACAAAGACATACACTGACACCAAGTAACAAAGACATACATTGATACCCAGTAACGCAGATACACACTTACACCAAGTAACAAAGACACACACTTACACCAAGTAACACAGTCATACACTGACACCCAGTAACAAAGACACTCACTGACACCAAGTCACAAAGACATATATTGACACCAAGTAACAAAGACATACACTGATACCCAGTAACACAGACACACACTTACACCAAGTAACAAAGACATACACTGACACCAAGTAACAAAGACATACAATTACACCAAGTAACAAAGACATACACTTACACCAAATAACACAGACATACACTGACACCAAGTAACAAAGACATGCACAGTTACCCAGTAACACAGACACACACTTACACCAAGTAAAAGAGACATACACTGATACCGAGTGACAAAGACACACACTTACACCAAGTAACACAAACACTCACTAACACCAAGTAACAAAGACATACACAGACACCAAGTAAAAGAGACATACACTGATACCGAGTGACAAAGACACACACTTACACCAAGTAACACAAACACTCACTAACACCAAGTAACAAAGACATACACTGACACCAAGTAACAAAGACATACACTGTTACCCAGTAACACAGGCACACAGTTACACCTAGTAACAAAGACATACACTGATATCTAGTAACACAGACACAGACTTACACCAAGTAACACAGACACAAACTGTCACCATGTAGCAAAGCCATGAACTGATACCCAGTAACACAGACACACACGTACACCAAGTAACAAAGATATACACTGATACCCGGTGATACAGACACACACTTACACCAAGTAACAAAGACATGCACTGACACCAAGTAACAAAGACATACACTGACACCAAGTCACAAAGACAGACACTGACAACCAGTAACAAAGACAAACACTGACACCAAGTAACGAAGACAGACACTGACACCCAGTAACAAAGACAGACAATGTCACCACGACACAAAGACATACACTGACACCAAGTAACAAAGACATACACTTGCACCAAGTAACAAAGACATACACTGTTACCCAGTAACACAGACACACACTTACACCAAGTAACAAAGACATACACTGATACCCAGTAACACAGACTCACACCGGGCAGCACATTGGCACAGTGGTTAGAAGCCTGACAGCTCCAGGGACCCGGGCTCGATTCTGGGTACTGCCTGTGCGGAGTTTGCAAGTTCTCCCTGTATCTGCGTGTGTTTCCTCCGGGTGCTCCGGTTTCCTCCCTCATGCCAAAGACCTGCAGGTTGATAGGTTAATTGGCCATTATAAATTGACCCTAGTATAGGTAGGTGGCAGGGAAAAATATAGGGACAGGTGGGGATGTGATACGAATACGGGATTAGTGGAGGATTAGTATAATTGGGTGGTTGATAGTCGGCACAAACTCGGTTGGCCGAAGGGCCTCTTTCAGTGCTGTATCACTAAATTAAATACTGACAACCAGTAACACAAACCAACTCACACTGACAACCAGTAACATAGAGAAGCACTGAAACACAGTAACAAAGACATACACTGACACACAGACACACACTGTCACCAAGTAACAAAGACATACACTGACACCCAGTAGCAAAGACATACACTGACACCATGTAACAAAGACAAACACTGACACTGAGTCACAAAGACATACCCTGACAACCAGTAACACAGACACACACTTACACCAAGTAACAACAACATACACGGACACCAAGTAACAAAGACATACACTTACACCAAGTAAAAAAAACATACACTGACACCAAGTAACACAGACATACACTTACACCAAGTAACAAAGACACACACTTACACTAAGTAACACAGACATACACTTACACCAAGTAACACAGACATACACTGACAACAAGTAACAAAGACATACACTGATACCCAGTAACACAGACAGACACTTACACCAAGTAACAAAGACATACACTGACACCAAGTCACAAAGACACACACTGACACCCAGTAACAATGACATACACTGACACCAAGTATTTTGACATCCATTGACACCAAGTAACAATGACGTACACTGATACCCAGTAACAGAGACACACACTTACACCAAGTAACAAAGACATACTCTGACACCAAGTCACAAAGACACACACTGACACCCAGTAACTAAGACATACACTGACACAAAGTCACAAAGACATACACTGATAACCAGTAACACAGACACACACTTACACCAAGTAACACAGACATACACCGACACCAAGTAACAAAGACATACACTGATACCCAGTAACACAGACACACACTTACACCAAGTCACAAAGACATACACAGATACCCAGTCACACAGACACACACTGACACCAAGTAACAAAGACATACACTGACACCAAGTAACACAGACACACACTTCCACCAAGTATTTTGACATGCACTGATACCCAGTAACACAGACAAACACTTGCACCAAGTAACAAAGATATACACTGACACCAAGTCACAAAGACACGAACTGACACCCAGTAACAAAGACATACACTGACACCAAGTCACAAAGACATACACTGATACCCAGTAACACAAACATACACTTACACTAAGTAAGACAGAAAAACACTGACACCAAGTAACAAAGATATACACTGATACCCAGTAACACAGAAAAACACTTACACCAAGTAACAAAGACAGACACTGATACTCAGTAACACAGACACACACTTACACCAAGTAACAAAGAATACACTAACACCCAGTTACAAAGACATACACTGACACACAGTAACACAGACACACACGGACACCAAGTAACAAAGACACACACTTACACCAAGTAACACAGACACACACTGACACCCAGGAACACAGGCACACAGTTACACCATGTAACAAAGACACACACTTACACCAAGTAACACAGGCAAACACTGACACCAAGTAACAAAGACATACACTGTTACCCAGTAACACAGACACACACTTACACCAAGTAACAAAGACATACACTGATAACAAGTAACACAGACACACACTTCCACCAAGTAACACAGACACACACTTACACCAAGTAACAAAGACATGCACTGACACCAAGTAACAAAAACATACACTTGCACCAAGTAACACAGACATACACTGACACCAAGTAACAAAGACATGCACTGATACCCAGTATCGGAGTCAGACTCTTACACCAAGTAACAAAGACATTCACTGACATCAAGTCACAGAGACAGACACTGACACCCAGTAACAAAGACAAACAGTGACACCAAGTAACGAAGACAGACACTGACACCCAGTAACAAAGACAGACATTGACACCACGTGACAACGACATAAACTGACACCAGGTATAAAAGACATACACTTACACCAAGTGAAACAGACATACACTGACACCAAGTAACAAAGACATACACTGATACCCAGTAGCACAGACACACACTGGGCGGCACATTGGCACAGTGGTTAGCAGCCTCACAGCTCCAGGGATCCGGGCTCGATTATGGGTAATGCCTGTGCGGAGTTTGCAAGCTCTCCCTGTGTCTGCGTGAGTTTCCTCCGGGTGATCCGGTTTCTTCCCACATGCCAAAGACTTGCAGGTTGATAGGTTAATTGGCCATTATAAATTGACCCTAGCATACGTGGGTGGGATGGAAATATTTCGGGACTGGTGGGGACGTGATAGGAATACGGGATTAGTGTAGGATTGGTATAAATGGGTGGCTGATGGTCGGCACAGACTCGGTTGGCCGAAGGGCCTGTTTCAGAGCTGTATCACTAAACTAATTACTGACACCCAGTAAAACAAACAAACACACACTGACACCCAGTAACATAGAGAAACACTGATACACAGTAACAAAGACAGAGACTGACACACAGACACACACTGTCACAAAGTAACAAAGACATACACTGACACCGAGTCACAAAGACATACACTGATAACCAGTAACACAGACACACACTTACACCAGGTAACAACGACATACACTGACACCAAGTAACAAAGACATACACTTACACCAAGTAACAAATGACATACACTGACACCAAGTAACAATGACATACACTGATACCCAGTAAAACAGACACACACAGACACCAAGTAACAAAGACATACACTGACACCAAGTAAGAAAGGCATACACTTACACCAAGTAACAAAGACACACACTTACACCAAGTAACACAGACATACACTGACACCAAGTAACAAAGACAAACAATTACTCCAAGTCACAAAGACATACACTTACACCAAGTATTTTGACAGACACTGACACCAAGTAACAAAGACATACACTGACACCAAGTGACAAAGACACACACTGACACAAAGTCACAAAGACATACACTGATACCCAGTAACACAGACACGCACTTACACCCAGTAACACAGACATAAACTGACACCAAGTCACAAAGACATACACTGATACCCAGTAACACAGACACACACTTGCACCAAGTAACAAAGACAGACACTGATATCCAGTAACACAGACACACACTTACACCAAGTAAAAAAGACACATACTTACACCAAGTAACAAAGACATACACTGACACCCAGTAACACAAACAAACACACACTGACACACAGTAACACAGGGAAAAAAATAATAAACAGTAACAAAGACATACACTGACACCAGGTAACACAGACACACACTTACACCCAGTAACAAAGACATACACTGACACCAAGTCACAAAGGCATACACTGATACCAAGTCACAAAGACATACACTGATACCCAGAAACACAGACACACACTTACACCAAGTAACAAAGACATACACTGACACCAAGTAACAAAGACATACACTTCCAACAAGTATCAAAGACAGACAATTACACCAAGTAACAAAGACATACACCTACACCAAGAATTTTGACATACAATGACACCAAGTAACAAAGACATGCACTGACACCCAGTAACACAGACACACACGGACACCAAGTAACAAAGACACACACTTACACCAAGTAACACATACACACACTGACACCCAGTAACACAGACGCACACTTACACCAAGTAACACAGACATGCACTGATACCCAGTAACACAGACACACACTTACACCAAGCAATACAGACATACACTGACACCAAGTAACAAAGACATACACTGATACACAGAAACACAGACACACACTTCCACCAAGTAACACAGACACACACTTACACCAAGTAACAAAGACATACACTTACACCAAGTAACACAGACATACACTGACACCAAGTAACAAAGACATACAATTACACCAAGTAACAAAGACGCACACTTACACCAAGTAACAAAGAAAGACACTGATGCCCAGAAACACAGACACAGACTTACACCAAGTAACAAAGACATGCACTGACACCAAGTAACACAAACAAACACACACTGACACCCGGTAACACAGAGAAACACTAATAAACAGTTACAAAGACATACACTGACACCAAGTAACACGGTCACACACTTACCCCCAGTAACAAAGACATACACTGATACCAAGTAACACAGACATACACTGACACCAAGTAACAAAGACATACAATTACACCAAGTGACAAAGACGCACACTTACACCAAGTAACAAAGAAAGACACTGATACCCAGTAACACAGACACACACTTACACCAAGTAACAAAGACACACACTGACACCAAGTAACACAAACAAACACACACTGACACCCGGTAACACAGAGAAACACTAAGAAACAGTAACAACGACATCCACTGACACCAGGTAACACAGTCACACACTTACACAAAGTAACAAAGACATACACTGACACCAAGTCACAAAGACATACACTGATACCAAGTCACAAAGACATACACTTACACGAAGCAACACAGACATACACTGACACCAAGTAACAAAGACATACAATTACACCAAATAACAAAGACGCACACTTACACCAAGTAACAAAGAAAGAGACTGATACCCAGTACCACAGACACACACTTACACCAAGTAACAAAGACATACACTGACACCAAGTAACACAAACAAACACACACTGACACCCAGTAACACAGAGAAACACTAATAAACAGTAACAAAGACATACACTGACACCAACTAACACAGTCACACACTTACACCCAGTAACAAAGACATACACTGACACCAAGTAACAAAGACATACACTGATACCCAGTAACACAGACTCACACTGACACCAAGTAACAAAGACATGCACTGATACCCAGTAACACAGACACACACTTACACCAAGTAACAAAGACAGACACTGAATCCCAGTAACACAGACACACACTTACACCAAGTAACAAAGACACACACTTACACCAAGAAACACAGACATACAATGACACCAAGTAACACAGACACACACGGACACCAAGTAACAAAGACACAGAGTTAAACCAAGTAACACAGACATACACTGACACCCAGTAACACAGACACACACTTTCAACAAGTAATACAGACATGCACTGACACAAAGTAACAAAGACATACACTGATACCCTGGAACACAGACACACACTTACACCAAGTAACACAGACACACAATTACACCAAGTAACAAAGACATACACTTACACCAAGTAACACAGACATACACTGACACCAAGTAACAAAGCCATACACTGACACCCAGTAACACAGACACACACGGACACCAAGTAACAAAGACAAACACTGATACCCTGGAACACAGACACACACTTACACCAAGTAACACAGACATACACTGACACCAGGTAACAAAGACAGTCACTGATACCCAGTAACACAGACACACACTAACACCAAGTAACAAAGACATACACTGACACCCAGTAACAAAGCCATACACTGACACCCAGTAACACAGACACACACGGACACCAAGTAACAAAGACACAGACTTACACCAAGTTACACAGACGTACACTGACACCCAAAAACACAGACACACACTTACACCAAGTAACAAAGACATACACTGACACCAAGTAGCAAAGAAATACACTGATACCCTGGAACACAGACACACACTAACACTAAGTAACACAGGCAAATAGTTACACCAAGTAGCAAGGACATACACGTACACCAAGTAACACAGACAAACACTGACACCAGGTAACAAAGGCATACAATTACACCAAGTAACAAAGACACACACTTACACCAAGTAACACATACCCACACTGACACCCAGTAGCACAGGCACACACTTCCACCAAGTAACACAGACATACACTGACAGCAAGTAACAAAGACATACACTGATACCCAGTAACACTGACACACACTTACACCAAGTAACACAGACATACACTGACACCAAGTAACAAAGACATACACTGATACCCAGGAACACAGACACACACTTACACCAAGTAACACAGACACACACTTACACCAAGTAACAAAGACAGACACTTGCACCAAGTAACAAAGACATACAAATACACCAAGTAACAAAGACACACACTTACACCAAGTAACAAAGACAGACACTGATACCCAGTAACACAGACACACACACACAGACACCCAGTAACACAAAGAAAAAATAATAAACAGTAACAAAGACATACACTGACAACAGGGAACACAGACACACACTTACACCCAGTAACAAAGACATACACTGACAACAAGTCACAAAGGCATACACTGATATCACGTCACAAAGACATACACTGATACCCAGAAACACAGACACACACTTACACCAAGTAACAAAGACATACACTGACACCAAGTAACAAAGACATACACTTCCACCAAGTAACAAAGACAGACAATTACACCAAGTAACAAAGACATACACCTACACCAAGAATTTTGACATACAATGACACCAAGTAACAAAGACATGCACTGATACCCAGTAACACAGACACACACTTACACCAAGTAACAAAGACACACACTTACACCAAGAAACACAGACATACAATGACACCAAGTAACAAAGACATACACTGATACCCAGTAACACAGACACACACTTACACCAAGTAACAAAGACATACACTGAAACCCAGTAACAAAGACATACACTGACACCCAGTAACACAGACACACACGGACACCAAGTAACAAAGACACAGAGTTAAACCAAGTAACACAGACATACACTGACACCCAGTAACACAGACACACACTTTCAACAAGTAATACAGACATGCACTGACACCAAGTAACAAAGACATACACTGATACCCAGGAACACAGACACACACTTACACCAAGTAACACAGACACACACTTTCACCAAGTAACAAAGACATACACTTACACCAAGTAACACAGATAAACACTTACCCCAAGTAACAAAGACATACACTTACACCAAGTAACACAGACATACACTGACACCAAGTAACAAAGACACAGACTGACACCAAGTAACACAGACATACACTGACACCCAGTAACACAGACACACACTTACAACAAGTAACACAGACATACACTGATACCAAGTAACAAAGACAAACACTGATACCCTGGAACACAGACACACACTTACACCAAGTAACACAGACATACACTGACACCAGGTAACACAGACAGTCACTGATACCCAGTAACACAGACACACACTAACACCAAGTAACAAAGACATACACTGACACCCAGTAACAAAGCCATACACTGACACCCAGTAACACAGACACACACGGACACCAAGTAACAAAGACACAGACTTACACCAAGTTACAAAGACATACACTGACACCCAAAAACACAGACACACACTTACACCAAGTAACAAAGACATACACTGACACCAAGTAACAAAGAAATACACTGATACCCTGGAACACAGACACACACTAACACTAAGTAACACAGGCAAATAGTTACACCAAGTAGCAAGGACATACACTTACACCAAGTAACACAGACAAACACTGACACCAGGTAACAAAGACATACAATTACACCAAGAAACAAAGACACACACTTACACCAAGTAACACATACCCACACTGACACCCAGTAGCACAGACACACACTTCCACCAAGTAACACAGACATACACTGACAGCAAGTAACAAAGACATACACTGATACCCAGTAACACTGACACACACTTACACCAAGTAACACAGACATACACTGACACCAAGTAACAAAGACATACACTGATACCCAGGAACACAGACACACACTTACACCAAGTAACACAGACACACACTTACACCAAGTAACAAAGACATACACTTGCACCAAGTAACAAAGACATACAATTACACCAAGTAACAAAGACACACACTTACACCAAGTAACAAAGACAGACACTGATACCCAGTAACACAGACACACACACACAGACACCCAGTAACACAAAGAAAAAATAATAAACAGTAACAAAGACATACACTGACAACAGGGAACACAGACACACACTTACACCCAGTAACAAAGACATACACTGACAACAAGTAACAAAGGCATACACTGATACCACGTCACAAAGACATACACTGATACCCAGAAACACAGACACACACTTACAGCAAGTAACAAAGACATACACTGACACCAAGTAACAAAGACATACACTTCCACCAAGTAACAAAGACAGACAATTACACCAAGTAACAAAGACATACACCTACACCAAGAATTTTGACATACAATGACACCAAGTAACAAAGACATGCAGTGATACCCAGTAACACAGACACACACTTACACGAAGTAACAAAGACACACACTTACACCAAGAAACACAGACATACAATGACACCAAGTAACAAAGACATACACTGATACCCAGTAACACAGACACACACTTACACCATGTAACAAAGACAGACACTGAAACCCAGTAACAAAGACATACACTGACACCCAGTAACACAGACACACACGGACACCAAGTAACAAAGACACAGAGTTAAACCAAGTAACACAGACATACACTGACACCCAGTAACACAGACACACACTTTCAACAAGTAATACAGACATGCACTGACACCAAGTAACGAAGACATACACTGATACCCAGGAACACAGACACACACTTACACCAAGTAACACAGACACACACTTACACCAAGTAACAAAGACATACACTTACACCAAGTAACACAGATACACACTTACCCCAAGTGACAAAGACATACACTTACACCAAGTAACACAGACATACACTGACACCAAGTAACAAAGACACAGACTGACACCAAGTAACACAGACATACACTGACACCCAGTAACACAGACACACACTTACAACAAGTAACACAGACAAACACTGACACCAAGTAACAAAGACAAACACTGATACCCTGGAACACAGACACACACTTACACCAAGTAACACAGACATACACTGACACCAGGTAACAAAGACAGTCACTGATACCCAGTAACACAGACACACACTAACACCAAGTAACAAAGACATACACTGACACGCAGTAACAAAGCCATACACTGACACCCAGTAACACAGACACACACGGACACCAAGTAACAAAGACACAGACTTACACCAAGTTACACAGACATACACTGACACCCAAAAACACAGACACACACTTACACCAATTAACAAAGACATACACTGACACCAAGTAACAAAGAAATACACTGATACCCTGGAACACAGACACACACGAACACTAAGTAACACAGGCAAATAGTTACACCAAGTAGCAAGGACATACACTTACACCAAGTAACACAGACAAACACTGACACCAGGTAACAAAGACATACAATTACACCAAGAAACAAAGACACACACTTACACCAAGTAACACATACCCACACTGACACCCAGTAGCACAGACACACACTTCCACCAAGTAACACAGACATACACTGACAGCAAGTAACAAAGACATACACTGATACCAAGTAACACTGACACACACTTACACCAAGTAACACAGACATACACTGACACCAAGTAACAAAGACATACACTGATACCCAGGAACACAGACACACACTTACACCAAGTAACACAGACACACACTTACACCAAGTAACAAAGACATACACTTGCACCAAGTAACAAAGACATACAATTACACCAAGTAACAAAGACACACACTTACACCAAGTAACAAAGGCAGACACTGATACCCAGTAACACAGACACACACACACAGACACCCAGTAACACAAAGAAAAAATAATAAACAGTAACAAAGACATACACTGACAACAGGGAACACAGACACACACTTACACCCAGTAACAAAGACATACACTGACAACAAGTCACAAAGGCATACACTGATACCACGTCACAAAGACATACACTGATACCCAGAAACACAGACACACACTTACACCAAGTAACAAAGACATACACTGACACCAAGTAACAAAGACATACACTTCCACCAAGTAACAAAGACAGACAATTACACCAAGTAACAAAGACATAAACCTACACCAAGAATTTTGACATACAATGACACCAAGTAACAAAGACATGCACTGACACCCAGTAACACAGACACACACGGACACCAAGTAACAAAGACACACACTTACACCAAGTAACACATGCACACACTGACACCCAGTAACACAGACGCACACTTACACCAATTAACACAGACATGCACTGATACCCAGTAACACAGGCACACACTTACACCAAGCAACGCAGACATACACTGACACCAAGTAACGAAGACATACACTGATAACCAGGAACACAGACACACACTTACACCAAGTAACACAGACTCACACTGACACCAAGTAACAAAGACATACAATTACACCAAGTAACAAAGACGCACACTTACACCAAGTAACAAAGAAAGACACTGATACCCAGTAACACAGACACAGACTTACACCAAGTAACAAAGACATGCACTGACACCAAGTAACACAAACAAACACACACTGACACCCGTTAACACAGAGAAACACTAATAAACAGTTACAAAGACATACACTGACACCAAGTAACACGGTCACACACTTACACCCAGTATCAAAGACATACACTGATACCAAGTAACACAGACATACAATGACACCAAGTAACAAAGACATACAATTACACCAAGTGACAAAGACGCACACTTACACCAAGTAACAAAGACAGACACTGATACCCAGTAACACAGACACACACTTACACCAAGTAACAAAGACACACACTGACACCAAGTAACACAAACAAACACACACTGACACCCAGTAACACAGAGAAACACTAATAAACAGTAACAACGACATACACTGACACCCAGTAACACAGACACACACGGACACCAAGTAACAAAGACACAGACTTACACCAAGTAACACAGACATACACTGATACCCTGGAACACAGACACACACTTACACCAAGTAACACAGACACACACTTACCCCAAGTAACAAAGACATACACTTACACCAAGTAACACAGACATACACTGACACCAAGTAACAAAGACACAGACTTACACCAAGTAACACAGACATACACTGACAACCAGTAACACAGACAGACACTTACAACAAGTAACACAGACATACACTGACACCAAGTAACAAAGACAAACACTGATACCCTGGAACACAGACACACACTTACACCAAGTAACACAGACATACACTGACACCAGGTAACAAAGACATACAATTACACCTAGTAACAAAGACACACACTTACACCAAGTAACAAAGACATACATTGACACCAAGTAACAAAGACAGACAATTACACTAAGTAACAAAGACATACACTTACATGAAGTATTTTGACATACACTGACACCAAGTAACAAAGACATACACTGATACCCAGTAACACAGACACACACTTACACCAAGTAACAAAGACAGACACTGAAACCTAGTAACACAGAAACACACTTACACCAAGTAACAAAGACAAACACTGACTCCCAGTAACAAAGACATAGACTGACACTCAGTAACACAGACACACACGGACACCAAGTAACAAAGACACAGACTTACACCAAGTAACACAGACACACACTGACACCCAGTAACACAGACACACTCTTACACCAAGTAACACAGACATACATTGACACCAAGTAACAAAGACATACACTGATAATCAGTAACAAAGACACACACTTACACCAAGTAACAAAGACAGACACTGATACCCAGTAACACAGACACACACTTACACCAAGTAACAAAGACATACAGTGACACCAAGTAACACAAACAAACACACACTGACTCCCAGTAACACAGAGAAACACTAATAAACAGTAACAAAGACATACACTGACACCAAGTAACACAGACAAACACTTAGACCCTGGAACAAAGACATATACTGACACCAAGTCACAAAGACATACACTGATGCCAAGTCACAAAGACACACACTGACCCCAAGTAACACAGTCACACACTTACACCCAGTAACAAAGACATACACTGACACCAAGTCACAAAGACATACACTGACATCAAGTCACAAAGACATACACTGTTACCCAGTAACACAGACACACACTTACACCAAGTAACAAAGACATACACTGATACCCAGTAATACAGACACACACCGGGCGGCACATTGGCACAGTGGTTAGCAGCCTCACTGCTCCAGGGACCCGGGCTCGATTTTCTAAGGGTCTGTATCTCTTTGCTTCCTGCTCATTCATGTATCTGTCGACATACATCTTAAAAAACGCTATCGTGCCCGTGTCTACCACCTCCGCTGGCAACGCATTCCAGGCACCCACCACCCTCTGCGTAAAGAACTTTCCACGCATATCCCCCCTAAACTTTCCCCCTCTCACTTTGAACTCGTGACCCCTAGTAATTGACACCAAGTAACAAATACAGACAATTACACCAAGTAACAAAGACATACACTTACACCAAGTATTTTGACATACACTGACACCAAGTAACAAAGACATACACTGATACCCAGTAACACAGACACACACTTACACCAAGTAACACAGACATACAATGACACCAAGTAATAAAGACCTGCACTGATCCCCAGCAACACAGACACACACTTACACCAAGAAAAAAGACAGACACTGATACCCAGTAACACAGACACACACTTACACCAAGTGACAAAGACATACACTGAAACCCAGTAACAAAGACATACTCTGACACTCAGTAACACAGACACACACGGACACCAAGTGACAAGGACACACACTTACACCAAGTAACACAGACACACACTGACACCCAGTAACATAAACAAACACACTGACACCAAATAACACAGACACACACTGACACCAAGTAACAAAGACATACACTGATACCCATTAACACAGGCACACACTGCGCAGGGGTGGGGGGGGGGGGGGAGGCGGGGGAGGGGGCACATTGGCGCAGTGGTTCGCACCGCAGCCTCAGAGCTCCAGGGACCCGGGTTCGATTCTGGGTAATGCCTGTGCGGAGTTTGCAAGTTCTCCCTGTGTCTGCGTGAGTTTCCTGCGGGTGCTCCGGTTTCCTCCGACATGCCAAAGACTTGCAGGTTGATAGGTTAATTGGCCATTAGAAATAGACCCTAGTCTTGGTAGGTGGTAGAGAAATATATAGGGACAGGTGGGGATGTGATAGGAATACGGGATTAGTGTAGGATTAGTATAAATGGGTGGTTGATGGTCGGCACAGACTCGGTTGGCCGAAGGGCCTGTTTCAGTGCTGCATCACTAAACTAAATACTGACACCCAGTAACACCAACAAACACACACTGACACCTAGTAACGTAGAGAAACACTTATACACAGTAACAAAGACATACACTGACACACAGACACACACTGTAACCAAGTAACAAAGACATACACTGACACCCCGTAACAAAGACATACACTGACACCGAGTCACAGAGACATACACTGAAAACCAGTAACACAGACACACAATTACACCAAGTAACAACGACATACACTGACACCAAGTAACAAAGACATACACTTACACCAAGTAACAAAGACATACACTGACACCAAGTAACAAAGACATACACTGATACCCAGTAACACAGACACACACTGACACCA
Organism: Heterodontus francisci; assembly: GCF_036365525.1. Lineage (NCBI taxonomy): Eukaryota > Metazoa > Chordata > Chondrichthyes > Heterodontiformes > Heterodontidae > Heterodontus > Heterodontus francisci. The sequence goes on along the minus strand of NW_027141112.1, from coordinate 476,060 downwards.
AGTAACAAAGGCATACACTTACACCAAGTAACAAAGACACACACTTACACCAAGTAACACAGACATACACTGACACCAAGTAACACAGACATACACTGACACCAAGTAACAAAGACAGACAATTACACCAAGTAACAAAGACATACATTAACGCCAAGTATTTTGACATAAACTGACACCAAGTAAGAAAGACATACACTGATACCCAGGAACACAGACACACACTTACACCAAGTAACAAAGACATACAATGACACAAAGTCACAAAGACACACACTGACACCCAGCAACAAAGACATACACTGACACCAAGTCACAAAGACATACACTGATACCCAGTAACACAGATACACACTTACACCAAGTAACACAGAAATACACTGATACACAGTAACACAGACAAACACTTACACCAAGTAACACAGACATACACTGACACCAAGTAACAAACACATACACTGTTACCCAGTAACACAGACACACACTTACACCAAGTAACAAAGACATACACTGACACCAAGTCACAAGGACACACACTGACACCCAGTAACAAAGACATACGCTTACACCAAGTATTTTGACATCCACTGACACCAAGTAACAATGACATACACTGATACCCAGTAACACAGACACACACTTACACCAAGTAACAAAGACATACACTGACACCAAGCCACAAAGACAAACACTGACACCCAGTAACAAAGACATACACTGACACCAAGTAACAAATACATCCACTGATACCCAGTAACACAGACACACAAATACACCAAGTAACAGAGACATACACTGACACCAAGTAACAAATACATACACTGACACCCAGTAACACTGACACACACTTACACCAAGTAACAAAGACATACACTGACACCAAGTAACAAAGACATACACTGATACCAGGTAACACAGACACACACTTACACCAAGTAACAAAGACATAAACTGATACCCAGGAACGCAGACACACACTTACACCAAGTAACACAGACATACACTGACACCAAGTAACAAAGACATACTCTGATACCCAGTAACACAGACACACACTTACACCAAGTAACAAAGACATACACTGACACCAAGTAACAAAGACATAAACTGACACCTAGTAACACAGACACACACGGACACCAAGTAACAAAGACACACACTTACACCAAGTAACACAGACACACACTGACACCCAGTAACACAGACACACACTTACACCAAGTAACAAAGACATACACTGACACCAAGTAACAAAGACATGCACTTACACCAAGTAACAAAGACATACACTGACACCAAGTAACAAAGACATACACTGATACCCAGTAACACAGACACACAAATACACCAAGTAACACAGACATACACTGACACCAAGTAACAAATACATACACTGATACCCATTAACACTGACACACACTTACACCAAGTAACAAAGACATACACTGACACCAAGTAACAAAGACATAAACTGACACCCAGTAACACAGACACACACGGACACCAAGTAACAAAGACATACACTTACACCAAGTAACAAAGACATACACTGATACCAATTCACAAAGACACACACTGACACCCAGTAACAAAGACATACACTGACACCAAGTCACAAAGACATACACTGATACCCAGGAATACAGACACACACTGATACCAAGACACAAAGACATACACTGATACCCAGTAACACAGACACACACTGACACCCAGTAACAAGGACATACACTGATACCAAGTCACAAAGACAGACACTGATACCCAGTAACACAGACACACACTGACACCCAGCAACAAAGACATACACTGACACCAAGCAACAAAGAAATACACTTACACCAAGTAACAAAGACACACACTTACACCAAGGAACACAGACATACACTGACACCAAGTAACAAAGACATACACTGACACCAAGTATTTTGACATACACTGACACCAAGTAACAAAGACATACACTGATACCCAGTAACACAGACACACAATTACACCAAGTAACAAAGACATACACTGACACCAAGTCACAAAGACGCACACTGACACCCAGTAACAAAGACATACACTGACACCAAGTAACAAAGACATACACTGATACCCAGTAACACAGACACACACTTACACCAAGTAACAAAGACATGCACTGACACCAAGTAACAAATACATACACGGATACACAGTGACACAGACACACACTTACACCAAGTAACAAAATCAGACACTGACACTCAGTAACACAGACACACACTTACACCAAGGAACAAAGACATACACTGACACCATGTAATAAAGACATACACTGACACCAAGTAACAAAGACATACACTGACACCAAGTAACAAAGATATACACTGATACCCAGTAACTCAGACACATACTTACACCAAGTAACAAAGACATACACTGATACCCAGCAACACAGACACACACTAACACCACGTAACACAGACATACACTGACACCAAGTAACAAAGACACACACTGATACCGAGTAACACAGGCACACACTGACTCCAAGTAACAAAGGCACACACTGCTGGGGGCACATTGGCGCAGTGGTTCGCACAGCATCCTCTCAGCTCCAGGGACCCAGGTTCGATTCTGGGCACTGCCTGTGCGGAGTTTGCAAGTTCTCACTGTGTCTGCGTGAGTTTCCTCCGGGTGCTCCGGTTTCCTCCCACATGCCAAAGACTTGCAGGTTGATAGGTTAATTGGCCATCATAAATTGCCCCTAGTCTAGGTAGGTGGTAGGGAAATATATAGGGACAGGTGGGGATGTGATCGAAATACGGGATTAGTGTAGGATTAGTGTAGGATTAGTATAAATGGTTGGTTGATGGTCGGCACAGACTCGGTGGGCCGAAGGGCCAGTTTAAGTGCTGTATATCTAAACTAATCTACATACTGACACCTAGTGTCACAGACACACACTGACAGCCAGTTACACAAACAAAGACACACTGTCACCCAGTAACACAGAGAACCACTGAAACACAGTAACAAAGACAGACACTGACACCAAATAACACAGACACACACTGACACTCAGTAACAAAGACATACACTTACAGCCAGTAACAAAGACACACACTTACACCAAGGAATACAGACATACACTGACACCAAGTAACAAAGACACACACTTACACCAAGTAACAAAGACAGACAATTACACCAAGTAACAAAGAAATACACTTACACCAAGTATTCTGACATACACTGACACCAAGTAACAAAGACATACACTGATACCCAGTAACACAGACACACACTTAAACCAAGTAACAAAGACATACACTGAGACCAAGTCACAAAGACGCACACTGACACCCAGTAACAAAGACTTACACAGACACCAAGTAACAAAGACATACACTGATACCTAGTAACACAGACACACACTTACACCAAGTAACACAGACATACACTTACACCCAGTAACACAGACACACACTGACACCAAGTAACAAAGACACACACTTCAACCAAGTATCACAGAAACACACTGACACCCAGTAACACAGACACACACTTACACCAAGTAACACGGACATACACTGACACCAAGTAACAAAGACATACACTGAGACCAAGTCACAAAGACGCACACTGACACCCAGTAACAAAGACTTACACAGACACCAAGTAACAAAGACATACACTGATACCAAGTCACAAAGACGCACACTGACAACCAGTAACAAAGACATACACTGACACCCAGTAACACAGACACACACGGACACCAAGTAACAAAGGCACACACTTAAACCAAGTAACACAGAAACACACTGACACCCAGTAACACAGACACACACTTACACCAAGTAACACAGACATACACTGACACCACGTAACAAAGCCATACACTGATACCCAGTAACACAGACACAAACTTACACCAAGTAACACAGACATACACTGACACCAAGTAACAAAGACAGACACTGGTTCCCAGGAAAACAGACAAAGACTTACACCAAGTAACAAAGACACACACTTACACCAAGTAACAAAGACATACACTTACACCAAGTAACACAGACATACACTGACACCAAGTAACAAAGACATACAATTGCATCAAGTAACAAAGACACACACTTACACCAAGTAACACAGATGTACAATGACACCAAGTAACAAAGACATGCACTGAAACCCAGTAACAAAGACACACACGGACACCAAGTAACAAAGACACACACTTACACCAAGTAACACAGACATACACTGACTCCCAGTAAAACAGACACACACTGACCCCCAGTAACAAAGACATACACTGACACCTAGTCACAAAGACATACACTGATACACAGACACACACTTACACCAAGTAACACAGACGTACACTGACACCAAGTAACAAATACATACACTGACACCAAGTAACAAAGACATACACTGACTCCCAGTAAAACAGACACACACTGACCCCCATTAACACAGACGTTCACTGACACCAAGTATCAAAGACATACACTGACACCAAGTAACAAAGACATACACTGATACCCAGTAACACAGACACACACTTACACCAGGTAACACAGACATACACTGACACCAAGTAACAAAGACATGCACTGATACCCAGTAACACAGACACACACTTGCACCAAGTAACACAGACATACACTGACACCAAGTAACAAAGACATACACTGATACCCAGTAACACAGACACACACTTACACCAGGTAACACAGACATACACTGACACCAAGTAACAAAGACATGCACTGATACCCAGTAACACAGACACACACTTGCACCAAGTAACACAGACATACACTGACACCAAGTAACAAAGACATACACTGATACCAAGTAACACAGACACACACTTACACCAAGTAACAAAGACAGACACTGATACCCAGTAACACAGACACACACTTACACCAAATAACAAAGCCATACACTGACACCAAGTAACAAAGACATAAACTGACACCCAGTAACACAGACACACAAGGACACCAAGTAACAAAGACATACACTGACACCCAGTGACACAGACACACACTTACCCCAAGTAACACAGACATACACTGACACCAAGTAACAAAGACAGACACTGATACCCAGGAAAACAGACAAACACTTACACCAAGTAACACAGACACACACTTACACCAAGTAACAAAGACATACACTTACACCAAGCAACACAGACATACACTGACACCAAGTAACAAAGACATACAATTGCACCAAGTAACATAGACACACACTTACACCAAGTAACACAGATATACACTGACACCAAGTAACAAAGACATGCACTGACACCCAGTAACAAAGGCACACACTGACACCAAGTAACAAAGACACACACTTACACCAAGAAACACTGACACACTCTGACTCATAGTAAAACAGACACACATTTACACCAAAGAACACAGACATACACTGACACCAAGTAACAAAGACATACAATGAAACCCAGGCACACAGACACACACTTACACCAAGTAACACAGACATACACATACACCAAGTAACAACGACATACACTGACACCAAGTAACAAAGACATACAATTACACCAAGTAACAAAGACACACACTTACACCAAGTAACAAAGACAGACTCTGATACCCAGTAACACAGACACACACTGACACCCAGTTAGAAACACACACTGAACCCCAGTAACACAGACAAACCGTGACACCAAGTCACAAAGACACACAATGACACCCAGTAACAAAGACATACACTGACACCTAGTCACAAAGACATACACTGATACACAGACACACGCTTACACCAAGTAACACAGACATACACTGACACCAAGTAACAAAGACATACACTGATACCCAGTAACACAAACACACACTTACACCAAGTAACAAAGACATACACTGACACCAAGTAACAAAGACATACAATTACACCAAGTAACAAAGACATACACTGATACACAGTAACACGGACACACACTTACACCAACTAACACAGACATACACTGACACAAAGTAACGAAGACATACACTGATACCCAGTAACACAGACACACACTTACACCAAGTAACAAAGACAGACACTGATACCCAGTAACACTGACACACAATTACACCAAATAACAAAGACATACACTGACACCAAGTAACAAAGACATAAACTGACACCCAGTAACACAGACACACAAGGACACCAAGTAACAAAGACATACACTGACACCCAGTGACACAGACACACACTTACCCCAAGTAACACAGACATACACTGACACCAAGTAACAAAGACAGACACTGATACCCAGGAAAACAGACAAACACTTATACCAAGTAACACAGACACACACTTACACCAAGTAACAAAGACATACACTTACACCAAGCAACACAGACATACACTGACACCAAGTAACAAAGACATACAATTGCACCAAGTAACATAGACACACACTTACACCAAGTAACACAGATATACACTGACACCAAGTAACAAAGACATGCACTGACACCCAGTAACAAAGGCACACACTGACACCAAGTAACAAAGACACACACTTACACCAAGTAACACTGACAACTCTGACTCATAGTAAAACAGACACACTTTTACACCAAAGAACACAGACATACACTGACACCAAGTAACAAAGACATACAATGAAACCCAGGCACACAGACACACACTTACACCAAGTAACACAGACATACACATACACCAAGTAACAACGACATACACTGACACCAAGTAACAAAGACATACAATTACACCAAGTAACAAAGACACACACTTACACCAAGTAACAAAGACAGACTCTGATCCCAGTAACACAGACACACACTGACACCCAGTTAGAAACACACACTGAACCCCAGTAACACAGACAAACACTGACACCAAGTCACAAAGACACACAATGACACCCAGTAACAAAGACATACACTGACACCTAGTCACAAAGACATACACTGATACACAGACACACGCTTACACCAAGTAACACAGACATACACTGACACCAAGTAACAAAGACATACACTGACACCAAGTAACACAGACGTACACTGACACCAAGTAACAAATACATACACTGACACCAAGTAACAAAGACATACACTGACTCCCAGTAAAACAGACACACACTGACCCCCATTAACACAGACGTTCACTGACACCAAGTATCAAAGACATACACTGACACCAAGTAACAAAGACATACACTGATACCCAGTAACACAGACACACACTTACACCAGGTAACACAGACATACACTGACACCAAGTAACAAAGACATGCACTGATACCCAGTAACACAGACACACACTTGCACCAAGTAACACAGACATACACTGACACCAAGTAACAAAGACATACACTGATACCCAGTAACACAGACACACACTTACACCAGGTAACACAGACATACACTGACACCAAGTAACAAAGACATGCACTGATACCCAGTAACACAGACACACACTTGCACCAAGTAACACAGACATACACTGACACCAAGTAACAAAGACATACACTGATACCAAGTAACACAGACACACACTTACACCAAGTAACAAAGACAGACACTGATACCCAGTAACACAGACACACACTTACACCAAATAACAAAGCCATACACTGACACCAAGTAACAAAGACATAAACTGACACCCAGTAACACAGACACACAAGGACACCAAGTAACAAAGACATACACTGACACCCAGTGACACAGACACACACTTACCCCAAGTAACACAGACATACACTGACACCAAGTAACAAAGACAGACACTGATACCCAGGAAAACAGACAAACACTTACACCAAGTAACACAGACACACACTTACACCAAGTAACAAAGACATACACTTACACCAAGCAACACAGACATACACTGACACCAAGTAACAAAGACATACAATTGCACCAAGTAACATAGACACACACTTACACCAAGTAACACAGATATACACTGACACCAAGTAACAAAGACATGCACTGACACCCAGTAACAAAGGCACACACTGACACCAAGTAACAAAGACACACACTTACACCAAGAAACACTGACACACTCTGACTCATAGTAAAACAGACACACATTTACACCAAAGAACACAGACATACACTGACACCAAGTAACAAAGACATACAATGAAACCCAGGCACACAGACACACACTTACACCAAGTAACACAGACATACACATACACCAAGTAACAACGACATACACTGACACCAAGTAACAAAGACATACAATTACACCAAGTAACAAAGACACACACTTACACCAAGTAACAAAGACAGACTCTGATCCCAGTAACACAGACACACACTGACACCCAGTTAGAAACACACACTGAACCCCAGTAACACAGACAAACCGTGACACCAAGTCACAAAGACACACAATGACACCCAGTAACAAAGACATACACTGACACCTAGTCACAAAGACATACACTGATACACAGACACACGCTTACACCAAGTAACACAGACATACACTGACACCAAGTAACAAAGACATACACTGATACCCAGTAACACAAACACACACTTACACCAAGTAACAAAGACATACACTGACACCAAGTAACAAAGACATACAATTACACCAAGTAACAAAGACATACACTGATACACAGTAACACGGACACACACTTACACCAACTAACACAGACATACACTGACACAAAGTAACGAAGACATACACTGATACCCAGTAACACAGACACACACTTACACCAAGTAACAAAGACAGACACTGATACCCAGTAACACTGACACACAATTACACCAAATAACAAAGACATACACTGACACCAAGTAACAAAGACATAAACTGACACCCAGTAACACAGACACACAAGGACACCAAGTAACAAAGACATACACTGACACCCAGTGACACAGACACACACTTACCCCAAGTAACACAGACATACACTGACACCAAGTAACAAAGACAGACACTGATACCCAGGAAAACAGACAAACACTTATACCAAGTAACACAGACACACACTTACACCAAGTAACAAAGACATACACTTACACCAAGCAACACAGACATACACTGACACCAAGTAACAAAGACATACAATTGCACCAAGTAACATAGACACACACTTACACCAAGTAACACAGATATACACTGACACCAAGTAACAAAGACATGCACTGACACCCAGTAACAAAGGCACACACTGACACCAAGTAACAAAGACACACACTTACACCAAGTAACACTGACAACTCTGACTCATAGTAAAACAGACACACTTTTACACCAAAGAACACAGACATACACTGACACCAAGTAACAAAGACATACAATGAAACCCAGGCACACAGACACACACTTACACCAAGTAACACAGACATACACATACACCAAGTAACAACGACATACACTGACACCAAGTAACAAAGACATACAATTACACCAAGTAACAAAGACACACACTTACACCAAGTAACAAAGACAGACTCTGATCCCAGTAACACAGACACACACTGACACCCAGTTAGAAACACACACTGAACCCCAGTAACACAGACAAACACTGACACCAAGTCACAAAGACACACAATGACACCCAGTAACAAAGACATACACTGACACCTAGTCACAAAGACATACACTGATACACAGACACACGCTTACACCAAGTAACACAGACATACACTGACACCAAGTAACAAAGACATACACTGACACCAAGTAACAAAGACATACACTTACACCAAGTAACAAAGACATACACTGATACCAAGTAACAAAGACATACACTGATACACAGTAACACAGACACACACTTACACCAAGTAACACAGACATACACTGACACAAAGTAACAAAGACATACACTGATACCCAGTAACACAGACACACACTTACACCAAGTAACAAAGACAGACACTGATACCCAGTAACACTGACACACAATTACACCAAATAACAAAGACATACACTGACACCAAGTAACAAAGACATAAACTGACACCCAGTAACACAGACACACAAGGACACCAAGTAACAAAGACATACACTGATACCCAGTAACACAGACACACACTGACACCAAGTAACAAAGACATACACTGACACCAAGTAACAAAGACACACACTTACACCCAGTAACAAAGACAGACAATTACACCAAGTAACAAAGACATACACATACACCAAGTATTCTGACATACAATGACAACAACTAACAAAGACATACACTGATACCCAGTAACACAGACACACACTTAAACCAAGTAACAAAGACATACACTGACACCAAGTCACAAAGACGCACACTGACACCCAGTAACAAAGACTTACACTGACACCAAGTAACAAAGACATACACTGATTCCTAGTAACACAGACACACACTTACACCAAGTAACACAGACATACACTGACACCAAGTCACAAAGGCACACACTGACACCCAGTAACAAAGACATACACTGGCACCCAGTAACACAGACACACACGGACACCAAGTAACAAAGACACACACTTAAACCAAGTAACACAGAAACACACTGACACACAGTCACACAGACACACACTTACACCAAGTAACAAAGACATACACTTACACCAAGCAACACAGACATACACTGACACCAAGTAACAAAGACATACAATTGCACCAAGTAACATAGACACACACTTACACCAAGTAACACAGATATACACTGACACCAAGTAACAAAGACATGCACTGACACCCAGTAACAAAGGCACACACTGACACCAAGTAACAAAGACACACACTTACACCAAGTAACACTGACACACTCTGACTCATAGTAAAACAGACACACATTTACACCAAAGAACACAGACATACACTGACACCAAGTAACAAAGACATACAATGAAACCCAGGCACACAGACACACACTTACACCAAGTAACACAGACATACACATACACCAAGTAACAACGACATACACTGACACCAAGTAACAAAGACATACAATTACACCAAGTAACAAAGACACACACTTACACCAAGTAACAAAGACAGACTCTGATACCCAGTAACACAGACACACACTGACACCCAGTTAGAAACACACACTGAACCCCAGTAACACAGACAAACACTGACACCAAGTCACAAAGACACACAATGACACCCAGTAACAAAGACATACACTGACACCTAGTCACAAAGACATACACTGATACACAGACACACGCTTACACCAAGTAACACAGACATACACTGACACCAAGTAACAAAGACATACACTGATACCCAGTAACACAAACACACACTTACACCAAGTAACAAAGACATACACTGACACCAAGTAACAAAGACATACACTTACACCAAGTAACAAAGACATACACTGATACACAGTAACACAGACACACACTTACACCAACTAACACAGACATACACTGACACAAAGTAACAAAGACATACACTGATACCCAGTAACACAGACACACACTTACACCAAGTAACAAAGACAGACACTGATATCCAGTAACACTGACACACAATTACACCAAATAACAAAGACATACACTGACACCAAGTAACAAAGACATAAACTGACACCCAGTAACACAGACACACAAGGACACCAAGTAACAAAGACATATACTGACACCCAGTGACACAGACACACACTTACCCCAAGTAACACAGACATACACTGACACCAAGTAACAAAGACAGACACTGATACCCAGGAAAACAGACAAACACTTACACCAAGTAACACAGACACACACTTACACCAAGTAACAAAGACATACACTTACACCAAGCAACACAGACATACACTGACACCAAGTAACAAAGACATACAATTGCACCAAGTAACATAGACACACACTTACACCAAGTAACACAGATATACACTGACACCAAGTACCAAAGACATGCACTGACACCCAGTAACAAAGGCACACACTGACACCAAGTAACAAAGACACACACTTACACCAAGTAACACTGACACACTCTGACTCATAGTAAAACAGACACACATTTACACCAAAGAACACAGACATACACTGACACCAAGTAACAAAGACATACAATGAAACCCAGGCACACAGACACACACTTACACCAAGTAACACAGACATACACATACACCAAGTAACAACGACATACACTGACACCAAGTAACAAAGACATACAATTACACCAAGTAACAAAGACACACACTTACACCAAGTAACAAAGACAGACTCTGATCCCAGTAACACAGACACACACTGACACCCAGTTAGAAACACACACTGAACCCCAGTAACACAGACAAACACTGACACCAAGTCACAAAGACACACAATGACACCCAGTAACAAAGACATACACTGACACCTAGTCACAAAGACATACACTGATACACAGACACACGCTTACACCAAGTAACACAGACATACACTGACACCAAGTAACAAAGACATACACTGATACCCAGTAACACAAACACACACTTACACCAAGTAACAAAGACATACACTGACACCAAGTAACAAAGACATACACTTACACCAAGTAACAAAGACATACACTGATACCAAGTAACAAGGACATACACTGATACACAGTAACACAGACACACATTTACACCAAGTAACACAGACATACACTGACACAAAGTAACAAAGACATACACTGATACCCAGTAACACAGACACACACTTACACCAAGTAACAAAGACAGACACTGATACCCAGTAACACTGACACACAATTACACCAAATAACAAAGACATACACTGACACCAAGTAACAAAGACATAAACTGACACCCAGTAACACAGACACACAAGGACACCAAGTAACAAAGACATACACTGATACCCAGTAACACAGACACACACTGACACCAAGTAACAAAGACATACACTGACACCAAGTAACAAAGACACACACTTACACCCAGTAACAAAAACAGACAATTACACCAAGTAACAAAGACATACACATACACCAAGTATTCTGACATACAATGACAACAACTAACAAAGACATACACTGATACCCAGTAACACAGACACACACTTAAACCAAGTAACAAAGACATACACTGACACCAAGTCACAAAGACGCACACTGACACCCAGTAACAAAGACTTACACTGACACCAAGTAACAAAGACATACACTGATTCCTAGCAACACAGACACACACTTACACCAAGTAACACAGACATACACTGACACCAAGTCACAAAGACACACACTGACACCCAGTAACAAAGACATACACTGGCACCCAGTAACACAGACACACACGGACACCAAGTAACAAAGACACACACTTAAACCAAGTAACACAGAAACACACTGACACACAGTCACACAGACACACACTTACACCAAGTAACACAGACATACACTGACACCAAGTAACAAAGACACACACTGATACCCAGTAACACAGACACACACTTACACCAAGTAACACAGACATACACTGACACCAAGTAACAAAGACAGACACTGATACCCAGGAAAACAGACAAACACTTCCTCCAAGTAACAAAGACACACACTTACACCAAGTAACAAAGACACACACTTACACCAAGTAACACAGACATACACTGACACCAAGTAACAAAGACATACAATTGCACCAAGTAACAAAGACACACACTTACACCAAGCAACACAGATATACAATGACACCAAGTAACAAAGACATGCACTGAAACACAGTAACAAAGACACACACGGACACCAAGTAACAAAGACACACACTTACACCAATTAACACAGACATACACTGACTCCCAGTAAAACAGACACACACTTACACCAAGTAACACAGACGTACACTGACACAAAGTAACAAAGACATACACTTAGTCCAAGTAACAAAGACATACACTGACACCAAGTAGCAAAGGCATAAACTGACACCCAGTAACACAGACACACAAGGACACCAAGTAACAAAGACATACACTGATACTCAGTAACAGAGACACACACTGACACCAAGTAACAAAGACATACACGGACACCAAGTAACAAAGACATACACTTACACCAAGTATTTGTGTCAGTGTCTGTGTTACTGGGTATCAGTGTATGTCTTTGTTAATTTGTGTCAGTGTATGTCTGTGTTACTTGGTGCAAGTGTGTGTCTGTGTTACTGTGTATCAGTGTATGTCTTTGTTACTTGGTATCAGTGTATGTCTTTGTTACTTGGTGTAAGTGTGTGACTGTGTTACAAAGACAAACACTGACACCAAGTAACAAAGACATACACTGATACCCAGTAACACAGACACACACTTACACCAAGTAACAAAGAAATACACTGACACCAAGTAACGAAGACATACACAGATACCCAGTAACACAGACACACACTTACACCAAGTAACAAAGACATACACTGACACCAAGTCACAAAGACATACATTGACACCCAGTAACAAAGACATACACTGATACCCAGTAACACAGACACACGCTTACACCAAGTAACAAAGACACACACTGATACCCAGTAACACAGACACATACTTACACCAAGTAAAAAAGACATACACTGACACCCAGTAACAAAGACATTCACTGACAGCCAGTAACACAGACACACACGGACACCAAGTAACAAGGCACACACTTACACCAAGTAACACAGACACACACTGACTGCCAGTAAGACAAACAAACACACTGACTCCCAGTAACGCAGACACACACTGACACCAAGTAACAAAGACATACACTTACACCAAGTAACAAAGACAGATACTTACACCAAGTAACACAGGCATACACTGACACCAAGTCACAAAGACACACACTGACACCAAGTAACAAAGACATACACTGACACCAAGTCACAAAGACACACACTGACACCCAGTAACAAAGACATACACTGGCACCCAGTAACACAGACACACACGGACACCAAGTAACAAAGACACACACTTAAACCAAGTAACACAGAAACACACTGACACACAGTCACACAGACACACACTTACACCAAGTAACACAGACATACACTGACACCAAGTAACAAAGACACACACTGATACCCAGTAACACAGACACACACTTACACCAAGTAACACAGACATACAATGACACCAAATAACAAAGACAGACACTGATACCCAGGAAAACAGACAAACACTTCCACCAAGTAACAAAGACACACACTTACACCAAGTAACAAAGACACACACTTACACCAAGTAACACAGACATACACTGACACCAAGTAACAAAGACATACAATTGCACCAAGTAACAAAGACACACACTTACACCAAGCAACACAGATATACAATGACACCAAGTAACAAAGACATGCACTGAAACACAGTAACAAAGACACACACGGACACCAAGTAACAAAGACACACACTTACACCAAGTAACACAGACATACACTGACTCCCAGTAAAACAGACACACACTTACACCAAGTAACACAGACGTACACTGACACAAAGTAACAAAGACATACACTTAGACCAAGTAACAAAGACATACACTGACACCAAGTAGCAAAGACATAAACTGACACCCAGTAACACAGACACACAAGGACACCAAGTAACAAAGACATACACTGATACTCAGTAACAGAGACACACACTGACACCAAGTAACAAAGACATACACGGACACCAAGTAACAAAGACATACACTTACACCAAGTATTTGTGTCAGTGTCTGTGTTACTGGGTATCAGTGTATGTCTTTGTTAATTTGTGTCAGTGTATGTCTGTGTTACTTGGTGCAAGTGTGTGTCTGTGTTACTGTGTATCAGTGTATGTCTTTGTTACTTGGTATCAGTGTATGTCTTTGTTACTTGGTGTAAGTGGTTGTCTTTGTTACTTGGTGTCAGTGTATGTCTTTGTTACTTGGTGTAAGTGTGTGACTGTGTTACAAAGACAAACACTGACACCAAGTAACAAAGACATACACTGATACCCAGTAACACAGACACACACTTACACCAAGTAACAAAGAAATACACTGACACCAAGTAACGAAGACATACACAGATACCCAGTAACACAGACACACACTTACACCAAGTAACAAAGACATACACTGACACCAAGTCACAAAGACATACATTGACACCCAGTAACAAAGACATACACTGATACCCAGTAACACAGACACACGCTTACACCAAGTAACAAAGACACACACTGATACCCAGTAACACAGACACATACTTACACCAAGTAACAAAGACATACACTGACACCCAGTAACAAAGACATTCACTGACAGCCAGTAACACAGACACACACGGACACCAAGTAACAAAGACACACACTTACACCAAGTAACACAGACACACACTGACTGCCAGTAAGACAAACAAACACACTGACTCCCAGTAACGCAGACACACACTGACACCATGTAACAAAGACATACACATACACCAAGTAACAAAGACAGATACTTACACCAAGTAACACAGGCATACACTGACACCAAGTAACACAGACACACACTTACACCAAGTAACAAAGACATACACTTACACCGAGTAACACAGACATACACTTACACCAATATTTTGACATACACTTACACCAAGTAACAAAGACAAACACTGACACCCAGTAACAAAGACATCCACTGACAACAAGTCACAAACACATACACTGACACCAATGAACAAAGACATACACTTACACCAAGTAACAAAGACATACACTGACACCAAGTAACAAAGACATACACTGATACCCAGTATCACATACACACACTTACACCAAGTAACAAAGACATACACTGACACCAAGTCACAAAGACACACACTGACACCCAGTAACAAAGACATACACTGACACCAAGTCACAAAGACATAGAATGATACCCAGTAACACAGACACACTCTGACACCAAGTAACAAAGACATACACTGACACCAAGTCACAAAGACATACATTGACACCCAGTAACAAAGACATACACTGATACCCAGTAACACAGACACACGCTTACACCAAGTAACAAAGACACACACTGATACCCAGTAACACAGACACATACTTACACCAAGTAACAAAGACATACACTGACACCCAGTAACAAAGACATTCACTGACAGCCAGTAACACAGACACACGGACACCAAGTAACAAAGACACACACTTACACCAAGTAACACAGACACACACTGACTGCCAGTAAGACAAACAAACACACTGACTCCCAGTAACGCAGACACACACTGACACCAAGTAACAAAGACATACACTTACACCAAGTAACAAAGACAGATACTTACACCAAGTAACACAGGCATACACTGACACCAAGTAACAAAGACATACACTTACACCGAGTAACACAGACATACACTTACACCAATATTTTGACATAGACTTACACCAAGTAACAAAGACAAACACTGACACCCAGTAACAAAGACATCCACTGACAACAAGTCACAAACACATACACTGACACCAATGAACAAAGACATACACTTACACCAAGTAACAAAGACATACACTGACACCAAGTAACAAAGACATACACTGATACCCAGTATCACATACACACACTTACACCAAGTAACAAAGACATACACTGACACCAAGTCACAAAGACACACACTGACACCCAGTAACAAAGACATACACTGACACCAAGTCACAAAGACATAGACTGATACCCAGTAACACAGACACACTCTGACACCAAGTAACAAAGACATACACTGACACCAAGTAACAAAGACATCCATTTACACCAAGTAACAAAGACATACACTTGCACCAAGGAACACAGACACACACTTACACCAAGTAACAAAGACAGACAATTACACCAAGTATCAAAGACATACACTGACACCAAGTATTATGACATGCACTGACACCAAGTAACAAAGACATACACTGATACCCAGTAACACAGACACACACTTACACCAAGTAACAAAGACATACACTGACACCAAGTCACAAAGACACGCACTGACACCAGTAACAAAGACTTACATTGACTCCAAGTAACAAAGACATACACTGATACCAAGTCACAAAGACATACACTGATGCCTAGTAACACAGACACACTCTGACACCAAGTAAAAAAGACATACACTGACACCAAGTAACAAAGACATACACTTACACCAAGTAACAAAGCCACACACTTACCCCAAGGAACACAGACATACACTGACATCAAGTAACAAAGACACACACTTACACCAAGTAACAAAGACAGACAATTACACCAAGTAACAAAGACATGCACTTACACCAAGTATTTTGACATACACTGACACCAAGTAACAGAGACATACACTGATACCCAGAAACACAGACGCACACTTACACCAAGTAACAAAGACATACACTGACACCAAGTCACAAAGACGCACACTGACACCCAGTAACAGAGACATACACTGGCACCAAGTAACAAAGAAATACACTGATACCCAGTAACACAGACACACACTGACCCACCGTAACACAGACATACACTGACAGCAAGTCGCAAAGACACACATTGACACCAAGTAACAAAGACATACTCTGACACCCAGTAACACAGACACACACGGACACCAATTAACAAAGACACGCACTTACACCAAGTAACACAGACACACACTGACACCCAGTAACACAAACAAACACACTGACACCAAGTAACACTGACATACACTGACACCAAGTAACAAAGACATACACTGATACCCAGCAACACAGGCACACACTGGGGGGCACATTGGCGCAGTGGTTAGCACCGCAGCCTCACAGCTCCAGGGACCCGGGTTCGATTCTTGGTACTGCCTGTGCGGAGTTTGCAAGTTCTCCCTGTGTCTGCGTGGGTTTCCTCCCACATGCCAAAGACTTGCAGGTTGGTAGGTTAATTGGCCATCATAAATTGCACCTAGTATAGGTAGGTGGTAGGGAAATATATAGGGATAGGTGGGGATGTGATAGGAATACGGGATTTGTGTAGGATTAGTATAAATGTGTGGTTGATGGTCGGCACAGACTCGGTGGGCCGAAGGTCCTGTTTCAGTGCTGTATCTCGAAACTAAACTAAATACTGACACCTAGTGTCACAGATACAATTTGACACCCAGTTCCACAAACAAACACACACTGAAACAAAGTAAAAAAGACATACACTGATGCCCAGTAACACAGACACATACTTACACCAAGTAACAAAGACATACACTGACACCCAGTAACAAAGACATGCACTGACAGCCAGTAACACAGACACACACGGACACCAAGTAACAAAGACACACACTTACACCAAGTAACACAGACACACACTGACTGCCAGTAAGACAAACACACACACTGACTCCCAGTAACGCAGACACACACTGACACCAAGTAACAAAGACATACACTTACACCAAGTAACAAAGACAGATACTTACACCAAGTAACACAGGCAAACACTGACACCAAGTAACACAGACACACACTTACACCAAGTAACAAAGACATACACTTACACCGAGTAACACAGACATACACTTACACCAATATTTTGACATACACTTACACCAAGTAACAAAGACAAACAGTGACACCCAGTAACAAAGACATCCACTGACAACAAGTCACAAACACATACACTGACACCAAGTAACAAAGACATACACTTACACCAAGTAACAAAGACATACACTGACACCAAGTAACAAAGCCATCCATTTACAGCAAGTAACAAAGACATACACTTACACCAAGGAACACAGACACACACTTACACCAAGTAACAAAGACAGACAATTACACCAAGTATCAAAGACATACACTGACACCAAGTATTATGACATACACTGACACCAAGTAACAAAGACATACACTGATACCCAGTAACACAGACACACACTTACACCAAGTAACAAAGACATACACTGACACCAAGTCACAAAGACACGCATTGACACCAGTAACAAAGACTTACATTGACTCCAAGTAACAAAGACATACACTGATACCAAGTCACAAAGACATACACTGATGCCCAGTAACACAGACACACTCTGACACCAAGTAAAAAAGACATACACTGACACCATGTAACAAAGACATACACTTACACCAAGTAACAAAGACAAACACTTACCCCAAGGAACACAGACATACACTGACATCAAGTAACAAAGACACACACTTACACCAAGTAACAAAGACAGACAATTACACCAAGTAACAAAGACATGCACTTACACCAAGTATTTTGACATACACTGACACCAAGTAACAAAGACATACACTGATACCCAGAAACACAGACGCACACTTACACCAAGTAACAAAGACATACACTGACACCAAGTCACAAAGACGCACACTGACACCCAGTAACAGAGACATACACTGGCACCAAGTAACAAAGAAATACACTGATACCCAGTAACACAGACACACACTGACCCACCGTAACACAGACATACACTGACAGCAAGTCGCAAAGACACACATTGACACCAAGTAACAAAGACATACTCTGACACCCAGCAACACAGACACACACGGACACCAATTAACAAAGACACACACTTACACCAAGTAACACAGACACACGCTGACACCCAGTAACACAAACAAACACACTGACACCAAGTAACACTGACATACACTGACACCAAGTAACAAAGACATACACTGATACCCAGCAACACAGGCACACACTGGGGGGCACATTGGCGTAGTGTTTAGCACCGCAGCCTCACAGCTCCAGGGACCCGGGTTCGATTCTGGGTACTGCCTGTGCGGAGTTTGCAAGTTCTCCCTGTATCTACGTGGGTTTCCTCCCGGTGCTCCGGTTTCCTCCCACATGCCAAAGACTTGTAGGTTGATAGGTTAATTGGCCATCGTAATTGCACCTAGTATAGGTAGGTGGTAGGGAAATATATAGGGATAGGTGGGGATGTGATAGGAATACGGGATTTGTGTAGGATTAGTATAAATGTGTGGTTGATGGTCGGCACAGACTCGGTGGGCCGAAGGTCCTGTTTAAGTGCTGTATCTCGAAACTAAACTAAATACTGACACCTAGTGTCACAGATACACTTTGACACCCAGTAAAAAAGACATACACTGACACCAAGTCACAAAGACATACACTGATGCCCAGCAACAAAGACACACACTTGCACCAAGTAACACAGACATACACTGACACCAAGTAACAAAGGCATACACTGATACCCAGTAACGCAGACACACACTTACACCAAGTAACAAAGACATACACTGACACCAAGTAACAAAGACATACACTGATACCCAGGAACACAGACACACACTTAGACCAAGTAACACAGACACACACTTACACCATGTAACAAAGACATACTCTGACACCAAGTAACACAGACATACACTGACAACAAGTAACAAAGACATACAATTACACCAAGTAACAAAGACACACACTTACACCAAGTAACACAGATATGCACTGACACCAAGTCACAAAGACATGCACTGACACCCAGTAACACAGACACGCACTGACTCCAAGTAACAAATACATACACTGACACCCAGTTACACAGATACACACTGGGCGGCACAGTGGCGCAGTGGTTCGCACTGCAGCCTCACAGCTCCAGGGACCCGGGTTCGATTCTGGGTACTGCCTGTGCGGAGTTTGCAAGTTCTCCCTGTGTCTGGGTGGGTTTCCTCCGGGTGCTCCGGTTTCCTCCCACATGCCAAAGACTTGCAGGTTTGTAGGTTAATTGGCCATTTTAAATTGCCCGCAGTATAGGTAGGTGGCAGGGAAAAATATCGGGACCGGTGGGGATGTTATTGGAATATGGGATTCGTGTAGGATTAGTATAAATGGTTGGTTGATGGTCGGCTCAGACTAGGTGGTCCGAAGGGCATGTTTCAGTGCTGTCTCTCTGAACTCAACTAAATACTGACACCTAGTGTCACAGACACACACTGACAGCCAGTAACACAAACAAACACACACTGAAACCCACGAACACAGAGAACCACTGATACACAGTAACAAAGACATACACTGACACCAAGTAACAAAGACATACACTGACACCAAGTAACAAAGACATACACTTACACCAAGTAACAAAGACATGCAATGACACCAAGTAAGAAAGACATACACTGATACCCAGTAACACACACACACACTTACACCAAGTAACAAAGACATACACAGACACCAAGTCACAAAGACATACATTGACACCCAGTAACAAAGACATACACTGATACCCAGTAACACAGACACACGCTTACACCAAGTAACAAAGACACATACTGATACCCAGTAACACAGACACATACTTACACCAAGTAACAAAGACATACACTGACACCCAGTAACAAAGACATGCACTGACAGCCAGTAACACAGACACACACTGACACCAAGTAACAAAGACATACACTTACACCAAGTAACAAAGACAGATATTTGCACCAAGTAACTCAGGCAGACACTGACACCAAGTAACACAGACATACACTGCACCAAGTAACAAAGACATACACTGATACCCAGTATCACAGACACACAATTACAACAAGTAACAAAGACATACACTGACACCAAGTCACAAAGACACACACTGACACCCAGTAACAAAGACATACACTGACACCAAGTCACAAAGACATACACTGATAGCCAGTAACAAAGACATTCACTGATACCCAGTAACACAGACGCACACATACACCAAGTAACAAAGACATAAAAATACACCAAGTAACACAGACATACACTTACACCAAGTATTTTTGCATACACTTACACCAAGTAACAAAGACATACACTGACAACCAGTAACAAAGACATACACTTACACCAAGTAACACAGACATACACTGACACCAAGTAACAAAGTCATACACTGATACCCAGTATCACAGACACACACTGACACCAAGTAACAAAGACATACACTGACACCAAGTCACAAAGACACACACTGACACCCAGTAACAAAGACATACACTGACAACAAGTCACAAACACAGACACTGACACCAAGTAACAAAGACATACACTGACACCAAGTAACAAAGTCATACACTGATACCCAGTATCACAGACACACACTGACACCAAGTAACAAAGACATACACTGACACCAAGTCACAAAGACACACACTGACACCCAGTAACAAAGACATACACTGACACCAAGTCACAAAGACATACACTGATACCCATTAACAAAGACATACACTGATACCCAGTAACACAGACGCACACTTACACCAAGTAACAAAGACATACACTTTCACCAAGTAACACAGACATACACTTACACCAAGTATTTTGACATACACTTACACCAAGTAACAAAGACAAACACTGACACCCAGTAACAAAGACATCCACTGACAACAAGTCACAAACACATACACTGACACCAAGTAACAAAGACATACACTGATACCCAGTATCACATACACACACTTACACCAAGTAACAAAGACATACACTGACACCAAGTCACAAAGACACACTCTGACACCCAGTAACAAAGACATACACTGACACCAAGTCACAAAGTCATACACTGATACCCAGGAACACAGACACACTCTGACACCAAGTAACAAAGACATACACTTACGCCAAGTAACAAAGACATACACTTACACCAAGGAACACAGACACACACTTACACCAAGTAACAAAGACAGACAATTACACCAAGTATCAAAGACATACACTGACACCAAGTATTATGACACACACTGACACCAAGTAACAAAGACATACACTGATACCCAGTAACACAGACACACACTTACACCAAGTAACAAAGACATACACTGACACCAAGTAACAAAGACATACACTTACACCAAGTAACAAAGACATACACTGACACCAAGTCACAAAGACACACACTGACACCCAGTAACAAACTTACACTGACACCAAGTAACAAAGACATACACTGATACCCAGTAACACAGACACACACTGACACCAAGTAACAAAGACATACACTGACACCAAGTCACAATGACATCATACACTTACACCAAGGAACACAGACATACACTGACTCCAAGTAACAAAGACATACACTGATACCAAATCACAAAGACATACACTGATGCCCAGTAACACAGACACACACTGACACCAAGTAACAAAGACATACACTGATACCGAGTAACAAAGTCATACACTTACACCAAGTATTTTGACATACACTGACACCAAGTAACAAAGACATACACTGATACCCAGTAACACAGACACACATTTACACAAAGTAACAAGGACATACACTGACACCAAGTCACAAAGACACACACTGACACCCAGTGACAAAGACATGCACTGACACCAAGTCACAAAGACATACACTGATACCCAGTAACACAGACACACACTTACACCAAGTAACACAGACACACACTGACACCCGGTAACACAGACACACACTTACACCAAGTAATGAAGACATACACTGACACCCAGTAACACAGACACACACGGACACCAAGTAACAAAGACACATACTTACACCAAGTAACACACACACACACTGAAACTCAGTAACACCGACACACACTTACACCAAGTAACACAGACATACACTGACACCAAGTCACAAAGACACACACTGACACCCAGTAATAAAGACATACACTGACTCCAAGTCACAAAGACATGCACTGATACCCAGGAACACAGAAACACACTGTCACCCAGTAACAAAGACATACACTGATACCAAGTCAGAAAGACATACACTGCTACCCAGTAACACAGACACAAACTGACAGCCAGTAGCAAAGACATACACTGATATCAAGTCACAAAGACATACACTGATAACCAGTAACACAGACACACACTGACACCCAGTAACAAAGACATACACTGATACCAAGTCACAAAGACATACACTGACACCCAGTAACACAGACACACACTGACACCCAGTAACACAGACACACACTTACACCAAGTAACTCAGGCATACACTGACACCAAGTAACACAGACACACACTTACACCAAGTAACAAAAACATACACTTACACCGAGTAACACAGACATACCCTTACACAAATATTTTGACATACACTTACACCAAGTAACAAACACATACACTGACACCAAGTAACAAAGACATACACGTGCACCAAGTAACAAAGACATACACTGATACCCAGTAACACAGACACACAATGACACCAAGTCACAAATACACACACTGACACCCAGTAACAAAGACATATACTGACACCAAGTCACAAAGACATACCCTGATACACAGACACACAATTACAACAAGTAACAAAGACATACACTGACACCAAGTCACAAAGACACACACTGACACCCAGTAACAAAGAAATACACTGACACCAAGTCACAAAGACATACACTGATAGCCAGTAACAAAGACATTCACTGATACCCAGTAACACAGACGCACACATACACCAAGTAACAAAGACATAAACTTACACCAAGTAACACAGACATACACTTACACCAAGTATTTTGGCATACACTTACACCAAGTAACAAAGACATACACTGACAACCAGTAACAAAGACATCCACTGACAACAAGTCTGAAACACAGACACTGACACCAAGTAACAAAGACATACACTTACACCAAGTAACACAGACAGACACTGACACCAAGTAACAAAGTCATACACGGATACCCAGTATCACAGACACACACTGACACCAAGTAACAAAGAGATACACTGACACCAAGTCACAAAGACACACACTGACACCCAGTAACAAAGACATACACTGACACCAAGTCACAAAGACATACACTGATACCCAGTAACAAAGACATACACTGATACCCAGTAACACAGACGCACACTTACACCAAGTAACAAAGACATACACTTACACCAAGTAACAGACATACACTTACACCAAGTATTTTGACATACACTTACACCAAGTAACAAAGACAAACACTGACACCCAGTAACAAAGACATCCACTGACACCAAGTAACAAAGACATACACTGACACCAACTCACAAAGACACACACTGACACCCAGTAACAAAGACATACACTTACACCAAGTCACAAAGTCATACACTGATACCCAGGAACACAGACACACTCTGACACCAAGTAACAAAGACATACACTTACCCCAAGTAACAAAGACATACACTTACACCAAGGAACACAGACACACACTTACACCAAGTAACAAAGACAGACAATTACACCAAGTATCAAAGACATACACTGACACCAAGTATTATTGCACACACTGACACCAAGTAACAAAGACATACACTGACACCAAGTAACAAAGACATACACTTACACCAAGCAACAAAGACATACACTTGCACCATGTATTTTGACATACACTGACACCAAGTAACAAAGACATACACTGACACCAAGTCACAAAGACACACACTGACACCCAGTAACAAACTTACACTGACATCAAGTAACAAAGACATACACTGATACCCAGTAACACAGACACACACTGACACCAAGTAACAAAGACATACACTGACACCAAGTCACAATGACATCATACACTTACACCAAGGAACACAGACATACACTGACTCCAAGTAACAAATTCATACACTGATATCAAATCACAAAGACATACACTGATGCCCAGTAACACAGACACACACTGATACCAAGTAACAAAGACATACACTGACACCAAGTAACAAAGTCATACACTTACACCAAGTAATAAAGACAGACAATTACACCAAGTAACAAAGACATACACTTACACCATGTATTTTGACATACACTGACACCAAGTAACAAAGACATACACTGATACCCAGTAACACAGACACACACTTACACAAAGTAACAAAGACATACACTGACACCAAGTCACAAAGACACACACTGACACCCAGTGACAAAGACATACACTGACACCAAGTCACAAAGACATACACTGATACCCAGTAACACAGACACACACTTACACCAAGTAACACAGACATACACTGACACCCGGTAACACAGACACACACTTACACCAAGTAATGAAGACATACACTGACACCCAGTAACACAGGCACACACGGACACCAAGTAACAAAGACACATACTTACACCAAGTAACACAGGCACACACTGAAACTCAGTAACACCGACACACACTTACACCAAGTAACACAGACATACACTGACACCAAGTCACAAAGACACACACTGACACCCAGTAATAAAGACATACACTGACTCCAAGTCACAAAGACATACACTGATACCCAGGAACACAGAAACACACTGTCACCCAGTAACAAAGACATACACTGATACCAAGTCAGAAAGACATACACTGATACCCAGTAACACAGACACAAACTGACAGCCAGTAGCAAAGACATACACTGATAACAAGTCACAAAGACATACACTGATAACCAGTAACACAGACACACACTGACACCCAGTAACAAAGACATACACTGATACCAAGTCACAAAGACATACACTGACACCCAGTAACACAGACACACACTGACACCCAGTAACACAGACACACACTTACACCAAGTAACACAGACATACACTGACACCAAGTAACAAAGACATACACAGGCACCAAGTAACAAAGACACACACTTACACCAAGTAACACAGACACACACTGACACACAGTAACACAGACACACACTTACACCAAGTAACAAAGACATACACTGACACCAAGTCACAAAGACACACACTGACACCCAGTAACAAAGACTTACACTGATTCCAAGTAACAAAGACATACACTGATACCAAGTCACAAAGACATACACTGATGCCCAGTAACACAGACACACACTGACACCAAGTAAAAAAGACATACACTGACACCAAGTAACAAAGACATACACTTACACCAAGTGACAAAGACACACACTTACACCAAGGAACACAGACATACACTGACATCAAGTAACAAAGACACACACATACACCAAGTAACAAAGACAGACAATTACACCAAGTGACAAAGACACACACTTACACCAGGAACAAAGACATACACTTACACCAAGTGACAAAGACACACACTTACACCAAGGAACACAGACATACACTGACATCAAGTAACAAAGACGGACACTTACACCAAGTAACAAAGACATACACTGACACCAAGTCACAAAGACGCACACTGACACCCAGTAACAGAGACATACACTGACACCAAGTAACAAACAAATACACTGATACCCAGTAACACAGACACACACTTACACCAAGTACCAAAGACATACACTGACACCAAGTCACAAAGACACACACTGACACCCAGTGACAAGGACATACACTGACACCAAGTCACAAAGACATACACTGATACCCAGTAACAAAGAAATACACTGATACCCAGTAACACAGACACACACTTACACCAAGTAACAAAGACACACACTAATTCCCAGTAACACAGACACACACTTACACCAAGTAACAATGACATGCACTGACACCCAGTAACACAGACACACACGGACATCAAGTAACAAAGACACACAGTTACACCAAGTAACAAAGACATACACTGACACCAAGTAACAAAGACATACACTTACACCAAGTAACAAAGAGACACACTTACACCAAGGAACACAGACATACACTGACACCAAGTAACAAAGACATACACTGATGCCAAGTCACAAAGACATACACTGATGCCCAGTAACACAGACACACACTGACACCAAGTAAAAAAGACATACACTGACACCAAGTAACAAAGACATACACTTACACCAAGTAACAAAGACACACACTTACACCAAGGAACACAGACATACACTGACATCAAGTAACAAAGACACACACTTACACCAAGTAACAAAGACAGACAATTACACCAAGTAACAAAGACATACACTTACACCAAGTATTTTGACATACACTGACACCAAGTAACAAAGACATACACTGATACCCAGTAACACAGACACACACTTACACCAAGTAACAAAGACATACACTGACACCAAGTCACAAAGACGCACACTGACACCCAGTAACAGAGACATACACTGACACCAAGTAACAAAGAAAGACACTGATATCCAGTAACACAGACGCACACTTACACCAAGTAACAAAGAAATACACTTACACCAAGTAACGCAGACATACACTTACACCAACTATTTTGACATACACTTACACCAAGTAACAAAGACAAACACTGACACCCAGTAACAAAGCCATCCACTGACAACAAGTCACAAACACATACACTGACACCAAGTAACAAAGACATACACTGATACCCAGTATCACATACACACACTTACACCAAGTAACAAAGACATACACTGACACCAAGTCACAAAGACACACACTGACACCCAGTAACAAAGACATACTCTGACACCAAGTCACAAAGTCATACACTGATACCCAGGAACACAGACACACTCTGACACCAAGTAACAAAGACATACACTTACACCAAGTAACAAAGACATACACGTACACCAAGGAACACAGACACACACTTGCACCAAGTAACAAAGACAGACAATTACACCAAGTATCAAAGACATACACTGACACCAAGTATTATGACACACACTGACACCAAGTTACAAAGACATACACTGATACCCAGTAACGCAGACACACACTTACACCAAGTAACAAAGACATACACTGACACCAAGTAACAAAGACATACACTTACACCAAGTAACAAAGACACACACTTACACCAAGGAACACAGACATACACTGACACCAAGTAACAAAGACACACACTTACACCAAGGAACACAGACATACACTGAAATCAAGTAACAAAGACACACACTTACACCAAGTAACAAAGACAGACAATTACACCAAGTAACAAAGACATACACTTACACCAAGTATTTTGACATACACTGACACCAAGTAACAAAGACATACACTGATACCCAGTAACACAGACGCACACTTACACCAAGTAACAAAGACATACACTGACACCAAGTCACAAAGACGCACACTGACACCCAGTAACAGAGACATACACTGACACTAAGTCACAAAGACATACACTGATACCCAGGCACGGAGACACACACTAATTCCCAGTAACACAGACACACACTTACACCAAGTAACAATGACATGCACTGACACCCAGTAACACAGACACACACGGACACCAAGTAACAAAGACACACACTTACACCAAGTAACACAGACATACACTGACAGACAGTAAGACAAACAAACACACTGACACCCAGTAGCAGAGAGACACACTGACAACAAGTAACACAGATACACACTGGGCGGCACACTGGCGCAGTGGTGAGCAATGCAGCATCACAGCTCCAGGGACCCGGGTTCGATTCTGGGTACTGCCTGTGCGGAGTTTGCAAGTTCTCCCTGTGTCTGCGTGGGTTTCCTCCCGGTGCTCCGGTTTCCTCCCACATGCCAAAGACTTGCAGGTTGGTCGGTTAATTGGCCATCATAAATAGCCCCAAGTATAGGTAGGTTGTCGGGAAAAATATCGGGACCGGTGTGGATGTTATTGGAATATGGGGTTCGTGTAGGATTAGTACTAATGGTTGCTTGATGGTCGGCACAGACTCGGTGGGCCGAAGGGCCTGTTTCAGTGCTGTATCTCGAAACTAAACTAAATACTGACACCTGGAGTCACAGACACACACTGACACCCAGTAACACGCACTGATACACAGTAACACAGACATACACTGATCCCCAGTAAGACAGACACAAACTGACAACAAGTAACAAAGACATACACTTACACCACGTATTTTGACATACACTTGCACCAAGTAACAAAGACATGCACTGACACCCAGTAACTAAGACAGACAATGACACCAAGTCACAAACACATACACTGACACCAAGTAACAAAGACATACACTGACACCAAGTAATAAAGACATACACTTATACCAAGTAACAAAGACATACACTTACACCAAGGAATACAGACATACACTGACACCAAGTAACAAAGACACACACTTACACCAAGTAATAAAGACAGACAATTACACCAAGTAACAAAGACATACACTTACACCAAGGAATACAGACAGACAATTACACCAAGTAACAAAGACATACACTTACACCAAGTAACAAAGACATACACTTACAGCCAGTAACAAAGACACACACTTACACCAAGGAATACAGACATACACTGACACCAAGTAACAAAGACACACACTTACACCAAGTAATAAAGACAGACAATTACACCAAGTAACAAAGACATACACTTACACCAAGTATTCTGACATACACTGACACCAATTAACAAAGACATACACTGATACCCAGTAACACAGACACACACTTAAACCAAGTAACAAAGACATACACTGAGACCAAGTCACAAAGACGCACACTGACACCCAGTAACAAAGACTTACACAGACACCAAGTAACAAAGACATACACTGATACCTAGTAACACAGACACACACTTACACCAAGTAACAAAGACATACACTGACACCAACTCACAAAGACACACACAGACACCCTGTAAGAATGACATACACTGACACCCAGTTACACAGACACACACGGACACAAAGTAACAGAGACACACACTTAAACCAAGTAACACAGAAACACTCTGACACCCAGTAACACAGACACTCACTTACACCAAGTAACACAGACATACACTGACACCAAGTAACAAAGACATACACTGAGACCCAGTAACACAGACACACAATTACACCATGTAACACAGACATACACTGACACCAAGTAACAAAGACAGACACTGATACCCAGGAAAACAGACAAACACTTACACCAAGTAACAAAGACACACACTTACACCAAGTAACAAAGACATACACTTACACCAAGTAACACAGACATACACTGACACCAAGTAACAAAGACATGCAATTGCACCAAGTAACAAAGACACGCACTTACACCAAGTAACACAGATATACAATGACACCAAGTAACAAAGACATGCACTGAAACCCAGTAACAAAGACACACACGGACACCAAGTAACAAAGACACACACTTACACCAAGTAACACAGACATACACTGACTCCCAGTAAAACAGACACACACTGACCCCCAGTAACAAAGACATACACTGACACCTAGTCACAAAGACATACACTGATACACAGACACACACTTACACCAAGTAACACAGACGTTCACTGTCACCAAGTAACATAGACACACAGTTACACCAAGTAACAAAGACATGCACTGATACCCAGTAACACAGACACACACTTGCACCAAGTAACACAGACATACACTGACACCAAGTAACAAAGACATACACTGATACCCAGTAACACAGTCACACACTTACACCAAGTAACAAAGACAGACACTGATACCCAGTAACACAGACACACACTTACACCAAATAACAAAGACATACAATGAGACCAAGTAAAAAGACATAAACTGACACCCAGTAACACAGACACACAAGGACACCAAGTAACAAAGACATACACTGACACCCATTGACACAGACACACACTTACCCCAAGTAACACAGACATGCACTGACACCAAGTAACAAAGACAGACACTGATACCCAGGAAAACAGACAAACACTTACACCAAGTAACACAGACACACACTTACACCAAGTAACAAAGACATACACTTACACCAAGCAACACAGACATACACTGACACCAAGTAACAAAGACATACAATTGCACCAAGTAACAAAGACACACATTTACACCAAGTAACACAGATATACACTGACACCAAGTCACAAGGACATACATTGATACCCAGTAACAAAGACATACACTGACACCCAGTATCACATACACACGCTTACACCGAGTAACAAAGACACGCACTGATACCCAGTAACACAGACACACACTGACACCCAGTAACAAAGACATACACTTGCACCAAGTATTTTGACATACACTTGCACCATTTAACAAAGACATACACTTACACCAATTAACACAGACACACACTTACACCAATTAACAAAGACAGACACTGATACCAAGTAACAAAGACATACACTTACACCAAGTAACAAAGACACACACTTACATCAAGTAACACAGCCATACACTGATACCAAGTAACAAAGACATACACTGACACCAAGTAACAAAGACATAAACTGACACCCAGTAACACAGATACACAAGGACACCAAGTAACAAAGACATACACTGACAACTAGTAACAAAGACAGACAATAACACCAAGTAACAGAGACATACAATTACACCAAGTATTTTGTCATACACTGAAACCAAGTAACAAAGCCATACACTGATACCCAGTAACACAGAGACACACACACACCAAGTAACAAAGACATACACTGACACCAAGTAACAAAGACATACACTGACACCCAGTGACACAGACACACACTTACACCAAGTAACACAGACATACACTGACACCAAGTAACAAAGACAGGCACTGATACCCAGGAAAACAGACAAACACTTACACCAAGTAACACAGACACACACTTACACCAAGTAACACAGATATACACTGACACCAAGTAACAAAGACATACAATTACACCAAGCAACACAGACATACACTGACACCAAGTAACAAAGACATACAATTGCACCAAGTAACAAAGACACATACTTACACCAAGTAGCACAGATATACACTGACACCAAGTAACAAAGACATGCACTGACACCCAGTAACAAAGGCACACACTGACACCAAGTAACAAAGACACACACTTACACCAAGTAACACTGACACACACTGACTCCCAGTAAAACAAACACACAATTACACCAAAGAACACAGACATACACTGACACCAAGTAACAAAGACATACAATGAAACCCAGGCACACAGACGCACACTTACACCAAGTAACACAGACACACACATACACCAAGTAACAACGACATACCCTGACACCAAGTAACAAAGATATACAATTACACCAAGTAACAAAGACACACACTTACACCAAGTAACAAAGACAGACTCTGATACCCAGTAACACAGACACACACTGACCCCCAGTTAGAAACACACACTGAACCCCAGTAACACAGACAAACACTGACCCCCAGTAACACAGACATACACTGACACCAAGTAACAAAGACACACAATGACACCCAGTAACAAAGACATACACTGACACCTAGTCACAAAGACATAAACTGATACACAGACACACACTTACACCAAGTAACACAGACATACACTGACACCAAGTAACAAAGACATACACTGGTACCCAGTAACACAGACACACACTTACACCAAGTAACAAAGACATACACTGACACCAAGCAACAAAGACATACACTTACACCAAGTAACAAAGACATACACTGATACCAAGTAACAAAGACATACACTGACACCAATTCACAAAGACACACACTGACACCCAGTAACAAAGACATACACTGACACCAAGTCACAAAGACATACACTGATACCCAGGAACACAGACACACACTGATACCAAGTCACAAAGACATACACTGATACCCAGTAACACAGACACACACTGACACCCAGTAACAAAGGCATACACTGATACCAAGTCACAAAGAAATACCCTGATACCCTGTAACACAGACACACACTGACACCCAGCAACAAAGACATACACTGACACCAAGCAACAAAGAAATACACTTACACCAAGTAACAAAGACACACACTTACACCAAGGAACACAGACATACACTGACACCAAGTAACAAAGACATACACTGACACCAAGTATTTTGACATACACTGACACCAAGTAACAAAGCCATACACTGATACCCAGTAACACAGACACACACTTACACCAAGTAACAAAGACATACACTGACACCAAGACACAAAGACGCACACTGACACCCAGTAACAAAGACATACACTGACACCAAGTAACAAAGACATACACTGATACCCAGTAACACAGACACACATTTACACCAAGTAACAAAGACATACACTGACAGCAAGTCACAACGACACACACTGACACCCAGTAACAAAGAGTTACACTGACACCAAGTAACAAAGACATACCCTGATACCCAGTAACACAGACACACACTTACACCAAGTAACAAAGACATACACTGACACCAAGTCACAAAGACACACACTGACACCCAGTAACAAAGACATACACTTACACCAAGTCACAAAGACATACATTGATACCCAGTAACAAAGACATACACTGACACCCAGTAACACAGACACACGCTTACACCAAGTAACAAAGACACGCACTGATACCCAGTAACACAGACACACACTGACACCAAGTAACAAAGACATACACTTACTCCAAGTAACAAGGACACATACTTAAACCAAGTAACACAGACATACACTGACAACAAGTAACAAAGACAAACACTTGCACCAAGTATTTTGACATACACTTGCACCATTTAACAAAGACATACACCTACACCAATTAACACGGACACACACTTACACCAATTAACAAAGACCGACACTGATACCAAGTAACAAAGTCATACACTTACACCAAGTAACAAAGACACACACTTACATCAAGTAACACAGCCATACACTGACACCAAGTAACAAAGACATACACTGACACCAAGTAACAAAGACATAAGCAGACACCCAGTAAACCAGACACACAAGGACACCAAGTAACAAAGACATACACTGACAACTAGTAACAAAGACAGACAATAACACCAAGTAACAAAGACATACAATTACACCAAGTATTTTGTTATACACTGACACCAAGTAACAAAGCCATACACTGGTACCCAGTAACACAGACACACACTTACACCAAGTAACAAAGACATACACTGACACCAAGTAACAAAGACATACACTGACACCCAGTGACACAGACACACACTAACACCAAGTAACACAGACATACACTGACACCAAGTAACAAAGACAGACACTGATACCCAGGAAAACAGACAAACACTTACACCAAGTAACAGAGACACATACTTACACCAAGTAACACAGATATACACTGACACCAAGTAACAAAGACATACACTTACACCACGCAACACAGACATACACTGACACCAAGTAACAAAGACATACAATTGCACCAAGTAACAAAGACACACACTTACACCAAGTAACACAGATATACACTGACACCAAGTAACAAAGACATGCACTGACACCCAGTAACAAAGGCACACACTGACACCAAGTAACAAAGACACACACTTACACCAAGTAACACTGACACACACTGACTCCCAGTAAAACAGACACACACTTACACCAAAGAACACAGACATACACTGACACCAAGTAACAAAGACACACACTTACACCAAGTAACAAAGACAGACAATTACACCAAGTAACAAAGAAATACACTTACACCAAGTATTCTGACATACACTGACACCAAGTAACAAAGACATACACTGATACCCAGTAACACAGACACACACTTAAACCAACGAACACAGACACACACATACACCAAGTAACAACGACTTACACTGACACCAAGTAACAACGACTTACACTGACACCAAGTAACAAAGACATACAATTACACCAAGTAACAAAGACACACACTTACACCAAGTAAGAAAGACAGACTCTGATACCCAGTAACACAGACACACACTGACACCCAGTTAGAAGCACAAACTGAACCCCAGTAACACAGACAGACACTGACCCCCAGTAACACAGACATGCACTGACACCAAGTCACAAAGACACAGAATGACACCCAGTAACAAAGACATACACTGACACCTAGTCACAAAGACATACACTGATACACAGACATACACTGACACCAAGTAACAAAGACATACACTGATACCCAGTAACACAGACACACACTTACACCAAGTAACAAAGACATACACTGACACCAAGTAACAAAGACATACACTGATACCAAGTAACAAAGGCATACACTGATACACAGTAACACAGACGCACACTTACACCAAGTAACACAGACATACACTGACACAAAGTAACAAAGACATACACTGATACCCAGTAACACAGACACACACTGACACCAAGTAACAAAGACATACACTGACACCAAGTAACAAAGACATACACTTACAGCCAGTAACAAAGACACACACTTACACCAAGGAATACAGACATACACTGACACCAAGTAACAAAGACACACACTTACACCAAGTAACAAAGACAGACAATTACACCAAGTAACAAAGAAATACACTTACACCAAGTATTCTGACATACACTGACACCAAGTAACAAAGACATACACTGATACCCAGTAACACAGACACACACTTAAACCAAGTAACAAAGACATACACTGAGACCAAGTCACAAAGACGCACACTGACACCCAGTAACAAAGACATACACTGATACCTAGTAACACAGACACACACTTACACCAAGTAACACAGACATACACTTACACCCAGTAACACAGACACACACTGACACCAAGTAACAAAGACACACACTTAAACCAAGTAACACAGAAACACACTGACACCCAGTAACACAGACACACACTTACACCAAGTAACACAGACATACACTGACACCAAGTAACAAAGACATACACTGATACCCAGTAACACAGACACACACTTAAACCAAGTAACAAAGCCATACACTGAGACCAAGTCACAAAGACGCACACTGACACTCAGTAACAAAGACTTACACAGACACCAAGTAACAAAGACATACACTGATACCAAGTCACAAAGACGCACACTGACACCCAGTAACAAAGACATACACTGACACCCAGTAACACAGACACACACGGACACCAAGTAACAAAGACACACACTTAAACCAAGTAACACAGAAACACACTGATACCCAGTAACACTGACACAAACTTACACCAAGTAACACAGACATACACTGACACCAAGTAACAAAGACAGACACTGGTTCCCAGGAAAACAGACAAAGACTTACACCAAGTAACAAAGACACACACTTACACCAAGTAACAAAGACATACACTTACACCAAGTAACACCCACATACACTGACACCAAGTAACAAAGACATACAATTGCACCAAGTAACAAAGACACACACTTACACCAAGTAACACAGATGTACAATGACACCAAGTAACAAAGACATGCACTGAAACCCAGTAACAAAGACACACACGGACACCAAGTAACAAAGACACACACTTACACCAAGTAACACAGACATACACTGACTCCCAGTAAAACAGACACACACTGACCCCCAGTAACAAAGACATACACTGACACCTAGTCACAAAGACATACACTGATACACAGACACACACTTACACCAAGTAACACAGACGTACACTGACACCAAGTAACAAATACATACACTGACACCAAGTAACAAAGACATACACTGACTCCCAGTAAAACAGACACACACTGACCCCCATTAACACAGACGTTCACTGACACCAAGTAACAAAGACATACACTGACACCAAGTAACAAAGACATACACTGATACCCAGTAACACAGACACACACTTACACCAGGTAACACAGACATACACTGACACCAAGTAACAAAGACATGCACTGATACCCAGTAACACAGACACACACTTGCACCAAGTAACACAGACATACACTGACACCAAGTAACAAAGACATACACTGACACCAAGTAACAAAGACATACACTGAGACCCAGTAACACAGACACACACTTACACCAAGTAACACAGACATACACTGACACCAAGTAACAAAGACAGACACTGATACCCAGGAAAACAGACAAACACTTACACCAAGTAACAAAGACACACACTTATACCAAGTAACAAAGACATACACTTACACCAAGTAACACAGATATACAATGACACCAAGTAACAAAGACATGCACTGAAACCCAGTAACAAAGACACACACGGACACCAAGTAACAAAGACACACACTTACACCAAGTAACACAGACATACACTGACTCCCAGTAAAACAGACACACACTGACCCCCAGTAACAAAGACATACACTGACACCTAGTCACAAAGACATACACTGATACACAGACACACACTTACACCAAGTAACACAGACGTTCACTGTCACCAAGTAACATAGACACACAGTTACACCAAGTAACAAAGACATACACTGATACCCAGTGACACAGACACACACTTACACCAGGTAACACAGACATACACGGACACCAAGTAACAAAGACATGCACTGATACCCAGTAACACAGACACACACTTGCACCAAGTAACACAGACATACACTGACACCAAGTAACAAAGACATACACTGATACCCAGTAACACAGTCACACACTTACACCAAGTAACAAAGACAGACACTGATACCCAGTAACACAGACACACACTTACACCAAATAACAAAGACATACAATGAGACCAAGTAAAAAGACATAAACTGACACCCAGTAACACAGACACACAAGGACACCAAGTAACAAAGACATACACTGACACCCATTGACACAGACACACACTTACCCCAAGTAACACAGACATGCACTGACACCAATTAACAAAGACAGACACTGATATCCAGGAAAACAGACAAACACTTACACCAAGTAACACAGACACACACTTACACCAAGTAACAAAGACATACACTTACACCAAGCAACACAGACATACACTGACACCAAGTAACAAAGACATACAATTGCACCAAGTAACAAAGACACACATTTACACCAAGTAACACAGATATACACTGACACCAAGTCACAAGGACATACATTGATACCCAGTAACAAAGACATACACTGACACCCAGTATCACAGACACACGCTTACACCAAGTAACAAAGACACGCACTGATACCCAGTAACACAGACACACACTGACACCCAGTAACAAAGACATACACTTGCACCAAGTATTTTGACATACACTTGCACCATTTAACAAAGACATACACTTACACCAATTAACACAGACACACACTTACACCAATTAACAAAGACAGACACTGATACCAAGTAACAAAGACATACACTTACACCAAGTAACAAAGACACACACTTACATCAAGTAACACAGCCATACACTGATACCAAGTAACAAAGACATACACTGACACCAAGTAACAAAGACATAAACTGACACCCAGTAACACAGATACACAAGGACACCAAGTAACAAAGACATACACTGACAACTAGTAACAAAGACAGACAATAACACCAAGTAACAGAGACATACAATTACACCAAGTATTTTGTCATACACTGAAACCAAGTAACAAAGCCATACACTGATACCCAGTAACACAGAGACACACACACACCAAGTAACAAAGACATACACTGACACCAAGTAACAAAGACATACACTGACACCCAGTGACACAGACACACACTTACACCAAGTAACACAGATATACACTGACACCAAGTAACAAAGACATACAATTACACCAAGCAACACAGACATACACTGACACCAAGTAACAAAGACATACAATTGCACCAAGTAACAAAGACACATACTTACACCAAGTAGCACAGATATACACTGACACCAAGTAACAAAGACATGCACTGACACCCAGTAACAAAGGCACACACTGACACCAAGTAACAAAGACACACACTTACACCAAGTAACACTGACACACACTGACTCCCAGTAAAACAAACACACAATTACACCAAAGAACACAGACATACACTGACACCAAGTAACAAAGACATACAATGAAACCCAGGCACACAGACGCACACTTACACCAAGTAACACAGACACACACATACACCAAGTAACAACGACATACCCTGACACCAAGTAACAAAGACATACAATTACACCAAGTAACAAAGACACACACTTACACCAAGTAACAAAGACAGACTCTGATACCCAGTAACACAGACACACACTGACCCCCAGTTAGAAACACACACTGAACCCCAGTAACACAGACAAACACTGACCCCCAGTAACACAGACATACACTGACACCAAGTAACAAAGACACACAATGACACCCAGTAACAAAGACATACACTGACACCTAGTCACAAAGACATAAACTGATACACAGACACACACTTACACCAAGTAACACAGACATACACTGACACCAAGTATCAAAGACATACACTGGTACCCAGTAACACAGACACACACTTACACCAAGTAACAAAGACATACACTGACACCAAGCAACAAAGACATACACTTACACCAAGTAACAAAGACATACACTGATACCAAGTAACAAAGACATACACTGACACCAATTCACAAAGACACACACTGACACCCAGTAACAAAGACATACACTGACACCAAGTCACAAAGACATACACTGATACCCAGGAACACAGACACACACTGATACCAAGTCACAAAGACATACACTGATACCCAGTAACACAGACACACACTGACACCCAGTAACAAAGGCATACACTGATACCAAGTCACAAAGAAATACCCTGATACCCTGTAACACAGACACACACTGACACCCAGCAACAAAGACATACACTGACACCAAGCAACAAAGAAATACACTTACACCAAGTAACAAAGACACACACTTACACCAAGGAACACAGACATACACTGACACCAAGTAACAAAGACATACACTGACACCAAGTATTTTGACATACACTGACACCAAGTAACAAAGCCATACACTGATACCCAGTAACACAGACACACACTTACACCAAGTAACAAAGACATACACTGACACCAAGACACAAAGACGCACACTGACACCCAGTAACAAAGACATACACTGACACCAAGTAACAAAGACATACACTGATACCCAGTAACACAGACACACATTTACACCAAGTAACAAAGACATACACTGACAGCAAGTCACAACGACACACACTGACACCCAGTAACAAAGACTTACACTGACACCAAGTAACAAAGACATACCCTGATACCCAGTAACACAGACACACACTTACACCAAGTAACAAAGACAGACACTGATACCCAGGAAAACAGACAAACACTTACACCAAGTAACAAAGACACACACTTATACCAAGTAACAAAGACATACACTTACACCAAGTAACACAGATATACAATGACACCAAGTAACAAAGACATGCACTGAAACCCAGTAACAAAGACACACACGGACACCAAGTAACAAAGACACACACTTACACCAAGTAACACAGACATACACTGACTCCCAGTAAAACAGACACACACTGACCCCCAGTAACAAAGACATACACTGACACCTAGTCACAAAGACATACACTGATACACAGACACACACTTACACCAAGTAACACAGACGTTCACTGTCACCAAGTAACATAGACACACAGTTACACCAAGTAACAAAGACATACACTGATACCCAGTGACACAGACACACACTTACACCAGGTAACACAGACATACACGGACACCAAGTAACAAAGACATGCACTGATACCCAGTAACACAGACACACACTTGCACCAAGTAACACAGACATACACTGACACCAAGTAACAAAGACATACACTGATACCCAGTAACACAGTCACACACTTACACCAAGTAACAAAGACAGACACTGATACCCAGTAACACAGACACACACTTACACCAAATAACAAAGACATACAATGAGACCAAGTAAAAAGACATTAACTGACACCCAGTAACACAGACACACAAGGACACCAAGTAACAAAGACATACACTGACACCCATTGACACAGACACACACTTACCCCAAGTAACACAGACATGCACTGACACCAATTAACAAAGACAGACACTGATATCCAGGAAAACAGACAAACACTTACACCAAGTAACACAGACACACACTTACACCAAGTAACAAAGACATACACTTACACCAAGCAACACAGACATACACTGACACCAAGTAACAAAGACATACAATTGCACCAAGTAACAAAGACACACATTTACACCAAGTAACACAGATATACACTGACACCAAGTCACAAGGACATACATTGATACCCAGTAACAAAGACATACACTGACACCCAGTATCACAGACACACGCTTACACCAAGTAACAAAGACACGCACTGATACCCAGTAACACAGACACACACTGACACCCAGTAACAAAGACATACACTTGCACCAAGTATTTTGACATACACT
The DNA here is from genome assembly GCF_036365525.1 of Heterodontus francisci. Lineage (NCBI taxonomy): Eukaryota > Metazoa > Chordata > Chondrichthyes > Heterodontiformes > Heterodontidae > Heterodontus > Heterodontus francisci. The sequence goes on along the minus strand of NW_027141112.1, from coordinate 432,926 downwards.
TGCACCATTTAACAAAGACATACACTTACACCAATTAACACAGACACACACTTACACCAATTAACAAAGACAGACACTGATACCAAGTAACAAAGACATACACTTACACCAAGTAACAAAGACACACACTTACATCAAGTAACACAGCCATACACTGATACCAAGTAACAAAGACATACACTGACACCAAGTAACAAAGACATAAACTGACACCCAGTAACACAGATACACAAGGACACCAAGTAACAAAGACATACACTGACAACTAGTAACAAAGACAGACAATAACACCAAGTAACAGAGACATACAATTACACCAAGTATTTTGTCATACACTGAAACCAAGTAACAAAGCCATACACTGATACCCAGTAACACAGAGACACACACACACCAAGTAACAAAGACATACACTGACACCAAGTAACAAAGACATACACTGACACCCAGTGACACAGACACACACTTACACCAAGTAACACAGATATACACTGACACCAAGTAACAAAGACATACAATTACACCAAGCAACACAGACATACACTGACACCAAGTAACAAAGACATACAATTGCACCAAGTAACAAAGACACATACTTACACCAAGTAGCACAGATATACACTGACACCAAGTAACAAAGACATGCACTGACACCCAGTAACAAAGGCACACACTGACACCAAGTAACAAAGACACACACTTACACCAAGTAACACTGACACACACTGACTCCCAGTAAAACAAACACACAATTACACCAAAGAACACAGACATACACTGACACCAAGTAACAAAGACATACAATGAAACCCAGGCACACAGACGCACACTTACACCAAGTAACACAGACACACACATACACCAAGTAACAACGACATACCCTGACACCAAGTAACAAAGACATACAATTACACCAAGTAACAAAGACACACACTTACACCAAGTAACAAAGACAGACTCTGATACCCAGTAACACAGACACACACTGACCCCCAGTTAGAAACACACACTGAACCCCAGTAACACAGACAAACACTGACCCCCAGTAACACAGACATACACTGACACCAAGTAACAAAGACACACAATGACACCCAGTAACAAAGACATACACTGACACCTAGTCACAAAGACATAAACTGATACACAGACACACACTTACACCAAGTAACACAGACATACACTGACACCAAGTATCAAAGACATACACTGGTACCCAGTAACACAGACACACACTTACACCAAGTAACAAAGACATACACTGACACCAAGCAACAAAGACATACACTTACACCAAGTAACAAAGACATACACTGATACCAAGTAACAAAGACATACACTGACACCAATTCACAAAGACACACACTGACACCCAGTAACAAAGACATACACTGACACCAAGTCACAAAGACATACACTGATACCCAGGAACACAGACACACACTGATACCAAGTCACAAAGACATACACTGATACCCAGTAACACAGACACACACTGACACCCAGTAACAAAGGCATACACTGATACCAAGTCACAAAGAAATACCCTGATACCCTGTAACACAGACACACACTGACACCCAGCAACAAAGACATACACTGACACCAAGCAACAAAGAAATACACTTACACCAAGTAACAAAGACACACACTTACACCAAGGAACACAGACATACACTGACACCAAGTAACAAAGACATACACTGACACCAAGTATTTTGACATACACTGACACCAAGTAACAAAGCCATACACTGATACCCAGTAACACAGACACACACTTACACCAAGTAACAAAGACATACACTGACACCAAGACACAAAGACGCACACTGACACCCAGTAACAAAGACATACACTGACACCAAGTAACAAAGACATACACTGATACCCAGTAACACAGACACACATTTACACCAAGTAACAAAGACATACACTGACAGCAAGTCACAACGACACACACTGACACCCAGTAACAAAGACTTACACTGACACCAAGTAACAAAGACATACCCTGATACCCAGTAACACAGACACACACTTACACCAAGTAACAAAGACATACACTGACACCAAGTCACAAAGACACACACTGACACCCAGTAACAAAGACATACACTTACACCAAGTCACAAAGACATACATTGATACCCAGTAACAAAGACATACACTGACACCCAGTAACACAGACACACGCTTACACCAAGTAACAAAGACACGCACTGATACCCAGTAACACAGACACACACTGACACCAAGTAACAAAGACATACACTTACTCCAAGTAACAAGGACACATACTTAAACCAAGTAACACAGACATACACTGACAACAAGTAACAAAGACAAACACTTGCACCAAGTATTTTGACATACACTTGCACCATTTAACAAAGACATACACCTACACCAATTAACACAGACACACACTTACACCAATTAACAAAGACCGACACTGATACCAAGTAACAAAGTCATACACTTACACCAAGTGACAAAGACACACACTTACATCAAGTAACACAGCCATACACTGACACCAAGTAACAAAGACATACACTGACACCAAGTAACAAAGACATAAGCTGACACCCAGTAAACCAGACACACAAGGACACCAAGTAACAAAGACATACACTGACAACTAGTAACAAAGACAGACAATAACACCAAGTAACAAAGACATACAATTACACCAAGTATTTTGTTATACACTGACACCAAGTAACAAAGCCATACACTGGTACCCAGTAACACAGACACACACTTACACCAAGTAACAAAGACATACACTGACACCAAGTAACAAAGACATACACTGACACCCAGTGACACAGACACACACTAACACCAAGTAACACAGACATACACTGACACCAAGTAACAAAGACAGACACTGATACCCAGGAAAACAGACAAACACTTACACCAAGTAACAGAGACACACACTTACACCAAGTAACACAGATATACACTGACACCAAGTAACAAAGACATACACTTACACCACGCAACACAGACATACACTGACACCAAGTAACAAAGACATACAATTGCACCAAGTAACAAAGACACACACTTACACCAAGTAACACAGATATACACTGACACCAAGTAACAAAGACATGCACTGACACCCAGTAACAAAGGCACACACTGACACCAAGTAACAAAGACACACACTTACACCAAGTAACACTGACACACACTGACTCCCAGTAAAACAGACACACACTTACACCAAAGAACACAGACATACACTGACACCAAGTAACAAAGACATACAATGAAACCCAGTCACACAGACACACACTTACACCAACGAACACAGACACACACATACACCAAGTAACAACGACATACACTGACACCAAGTAACAAAGACATACAATTACACCAAGTAACAAAGACACACACTTACACCAAGTAACAAAGACAGACTCTGATACCCAGTAACACAGACACACACTGACACCCAGTTAGAAGCACAAACTGAACCCCAGTAACACAGACAGACACTGACCCCCAGTAACACAGACATGCACTGACACCAAGTCACAAAGACACAGAATGACACCCAGTAACAAAGACATACACTGACACCTAGTCACAAAGACATACACTGATACACAGACATACACTGACACCAAGTAACAAAGACATACACTGATACCCAGTAACACAGACACACACTTACACCAAGTAACAAAGACATACACTGACACCAAGTAACAAAGACATACACTTACACCAAGTAACAAAGACATACACTGATACCAAGTAACAAAGGCATACACTGATACACAGTAACACAGACGCACACTTACACCAAGTAACACAGACATACACTGACACAAAGTAACAAAGACATACACTGATACCCAGTAACACAGACACACACTGACACCAAGTAACAAAGACATACACTGACACCAAGTAACAAAGACATACACTTACAGCCAGTAACAAAGACACACACTTACACCAAGGAATACAGACATACACTGACACCAAGTAACAAAGACACACACTTACACCAAGTAACAAAGACAGACATTTACACCAAGTAACAAAGAAATACACTTACACCAAGTATTCTGACATACACTGACACCAAGTAACAAAGACATACACTGATACCCAGTAACACAGACACACACTTAAACCAAGTAACAAAGACATACACTGAGACCAAGTCACAAAGACGCACACTGACACCCAGTAACAAAGACATACACTGATACCTAGTAACACAGACACACACTTACACCAAGTAACACAGACATACACTTACACCCAGTAACACAGACACACACTGACACCAAGTAACAAAGACACACACTTAAACCAAGTAACACAGAAACACACTGACACCCAGTAACACAGACACACACTTACACCAAGTAACACAGACATACACTGACACCAAGTAACAAAGACATACACTGATACCCAGTAACACAGACACACACTTAAACCAAGTAACAAAGACATACACTGAGACCAAGTCACAAAGACGCACACTGACACTCAGTAACAAAGACTTACACAGACACCAAGTAACAAAGACATACACTGATACCAAGTCACAAAGACGCACACTGACACCCAGTAACAAAGACATACACTGACACCCAGTAACACAGACACACACGGACACCAAGTAACAAAGACACACACTTAAACCAAGTAACACAGAAACACACTGACACCCAGTAACACAGACACACACTTACACCAAGTAACACAGACATACACTGACACCAAGTAACAAAGACATACACTGATACCCAGTAACACTGACACAAACTTACACCAAGTAACACAGACATACACTGACACCAAGTAACAAAGACAGACACTGGTTCCCAGGAAAACAGACAAAGACTTACACCAAGTAACAAAGACACACACTTACACCAAGTAACAAAGACATACACTTACACCAAGTAACACCCACATACACTGACACCAAGTAACAAAGACATACAATTGCACCAAGTAACAAAGACACACACTTACACCAAGTAACACAGATGTACAATGACACCAAGTAACAAAGACATGCACTGAAACCCAGTAACAAAGACACACACGGACACCAAGTAACAAAGACACACACTTACACCAAGTAACACAGACATACACTGACTCCCAGTAAAACAGACACACACTGACCCCCAGTAACAAAGACATACACTGACACCTAGTCACAAAGACATACACTGATACACAGACACACACTTACACCAAGTAACACAGACGTACACTGACACCAAGTAACAAATACATACACTGACACCAAGTAACAAAGACATACACTGACTCCCAGTAAAACAGACACATACTGACCCCCATTAACACAGACGTTCACTGACACCAAGTAACAAAGACATACACTGACACCAAGTAACAAAGACATACACTGATACCCAGTAACACAGACACACACTTACACCAGGTAACACAGACATACACTGACACCAAGTAACAAAGACATGCACTGATACCCAGTAACACAGACACACACTTGCACCAAGTAACACAGACATACACTGACACCAAGTAACAAAGACATACACTGACACCAAGTAACAAAGACATACACTGAGACCCAGTAACACAGACACACACTTACACCAAGTAACACAGACATACACTGACACCAAGTAACAAAGACAGACACTGATACCCAGGAAAACAGACAAACACTTACACCAAGTAACAAAGACACACACTTACACCAAGTAACAAAGACATACACTTACGCCAAGTAACACAGACATACACTGACACCAAGTAACAAAGACATGCAATTGCACCAAGTAACAAAGACACGCACTTACACCAAGTAACACAGATATACAATGACACCAAGTAACAAAGACATGCACTGAAACCCAGTAACAAAGACACACACGGACACCAAGTAACAAAGACACACACTTACACCAAGTAACACAGACATACACTGACTCCCAGTAAAACAGACACACACTGACCCCCAGTAACAAAGACATACACTGACACCTAGTCACAAAGACATACACTGATACACAGACACACACTTACACCAAGTAACACAGACGTTCACTGTCACCAAGTAACATAGACACACAGTTACACCAAGTAACAAAGACATACACTGATACCCAGTGACACAGACACACACTTACACCAGGTAACACAGACATACACGGACACCAAGTAACAAAGACATGCACTGATACCCAGTAACACAGACACACACTTGCACCAAGTAACACAGACATACACTGACACCAAGTAACAAAGACATACACTGATACCCAGTAACACAGTCACACACTTACACCAAGTAACAAAGACAGACACTGATACCCAGTAACACAGACACACACTTACACCAAATAACAAAGACATACAATGAGACCAAGTAAAAAGACATAAACTGACACCCAGTAACACAGACACACAAGGACACCAAGTAACAAAGACAGACACTGATACCCAGGAAAACAGACAAACACTTACACCAAGTAACACAGACACACACTTACACCAAGTAACAAAGACATACACTTACACCAAGCAACACAGACATACACTGACACCAAGTAACAAAGACATACAATTGCACCAAGTAACAAAGACACACATTTACACCAAGTAACACAGATATACACTGACACCAAGTCACAAGGACATACATTGATACCCAGTAACAAAGACATACACTGACACCCAGTATCACAGACACACGCTTACACCAAGTAACAAAGACACGCACTGATACCCAGTAACACAGACACACACTGACACCCAGTAACAAAGACATACACTTGCACCAAGTATTTTGACATACACTTGCACCATTTAACAAAGACATACACTTACACCAATTAACACAGACACACACTTACACCAATTAACAAAGACAGACACTGATACCAAGTAACAAAGACATACACTTACACCAAGTAACAAAGACACACACTTACATCAAGTAACACAGCCATACACTGATACCAAGTAACAAAGACATACACTGACACCAAGTAACAAAGACATAAACTGACACCCAGTAACACAGATACACAAGGACACCAAGTAACAAAGACATACACTGACAACTAGTAACAAAGACAGACAATAACACCAAGTAACAGAGACATACAATTACACCAAGTATTTTGTCATACACTGAAACCAAGTAACAAAGCCATACACTGATACCCAGTAACACAGAGACACACACACACCAAGTAACAAAGACATACACTGACACCAAGTAACAAAGACATACACTGACACCCAGTGACACAGACACACACTTACACCAAGTAACACAGACATACACTGACACCAAGTAACAAAGACAGGCACTGATACCCAGGAAAACAGACAAACACTTACACCAAGTAACACAGACACACACTTACACCAAGTAACACAGATATACACTGACACCAAGTAACAAAGACATACAATTACACCAAGCAACACAGACATACACTGACACCAAGTAACAAAGACATACAATTGCACCAAGTAACAAAGACACATACTTACACCAAGTAGCACAGATATACACTGACACCAAGTAACAAAGACATGCACTGACACCCAGTAACAAAGGCACTCACTGACACCAAGTAACAAAGACACACACTTACACCAAGTAACACTGACACACACTGACTCCCAGTAAAACAAACACACAATTACACCAAAGAACACAGACATACACTGACACCAAGTAACAAAGACATACAATGAAACCCAGGCACACAGACGCACACTTACACCAAGTAACACAGACACACACATACACCAAGTAACAACGACATACCCTCACACCAAGTAACAAAGACATACAATTACACCAAGTAACAAAGACACACACTTACACCAAGTAACAAAGACAGACTCTGATACCCAGTAACACAGACACACACTGACCCCCAGTTAGAAACACACACTGAACCCCAGTAACACAGACAAACACTGACCCCCGTAACACAGACATACACTGACACCAAGTAACAAAGACACACAATGACACCCAGTAACAAAGACATACACTGACACCTAGTCACAAAGACATAAACTGATACACAGACACACACTTACACCAAGTAACACAGACATACACTGACACCAAGTAACAAAGACATACACTGGTACCCAGTAACACAGACACACACTTACACCAAGTAACAAAGACATACACTGACACCAAGCAACAAAGACATACACTTACACCAAGTAACAAAGACATACACTGATACCAAGTAACAAAGACATACACTGACACCAATTCACAAAGACACACACTGACACCCAGTAACAAAGACATACACTGACACCAAGTCACAAAGACATACACTGATACCCAGGAACACAGACACACACTGATACCAAGTCACAAAGACATACACTGATACCCAGTAACACAGACACACACTGACACCCAGTAACAAAGGCATACACTGATACCAAGTCACAAAGAAATACCCTGATACCCTGTAACACAGACACACACTGACACCCAGCAACAAAGACATACACTGACACCAAGCAACAAAGAAATACACTTACACCAAGTAACAAAGACACACACTTACACCAAGGAACACAGACATACACTGACACCAAGTAACAAAGACATACACTGACACCAAGTATTTTGACATACACTGACACCAAGTAACAAAGCCATACACTGATACCCAGTAACACAGACACACACTTACACCAAGTAACAAAGACATACACTGACACCAAGACACAAAGACGCACACTGACACCCAGTAACAAAGACATACACTGACACCAAGTAACAAAGACATACACTGATACCCAGTAACACAGACACACATTTACACCAAGTAACAAAGACATACACTGACAGCAATTCACAACGACACACACTGACACCCAGTAACAAAGACTTACACTGACACCAAGTAACAAAGACATACCCTGATACCCAGTAACACAGACACACACTTACACCAAGTAATAAAGACATACACTGACACCAAGTCACAAAGACACACACTGACACCCAGTAACAAAGACATACACTTACACCAAGTCACAAAGACATACATTGATACCCAGTAACAAAGACATACACTGACACCCAGTAACACAGACACACGCTTACACCAAGTAACAAAGACACGCACTGATACCCAGTAACACAGGCACACACTGACACCAAGTAACAAAGACATACACTTACTCCAAGTAACAAGGACACATACTTAAACCAAGTAACACAGACATACACTGACAACAAGTAACAAAGACATACACTTGCACCAAGTATTTTGACATGCACTTGCACCATTTAACAAAGACATACACCTACACCAATTAACACAGACACACACTTACACCAATTAACAAAGACCGACACTGATACCAAGTAACAAAGTCATACACTTACACCAAGTAACAAAGACACACACTTACATCAAGTAACACAGCCATACACTGACACCAAGTAACAAAGACATACACTGACACCAAGTAACAAAGACATAAGCTGACACCCAGTAAACCAGACACACAAGGACACCAAGTAACAAAGACATACACTGACAACTAGTAACAAAGACAGACAATAACACCAAGTAACAAAGACATACAATTACACCAAGTATTTTGTTATACACTGACACCAAGTAACAAAGCCATACACTGGTACCCAGTAACACAGACACACACTTACACCAAGTAACAAAGACATACACTGACACCAAGTAACAAAGACATACACTGACACCCAGTGACACAGACACACACTAACACCAAGTAACACAGACATACACTGACACCAAGTAACAAAGACAGACACTGATACCCAGGAAAACAGACAAACACTTACACCAAGTAACAGAGACACACACTTACACCAAGTAACACAGATATACACTGACACCAAGTAACAAAGACATACACTTACACCACGCAACACAGACATCCACTGACACCAAGTAACAAAGACATACAATTGCACCAAGTAACAAAGACACACACTTACACCAAGTAACACAGATATACACTGACACCAAGTAACAAAGACATGCACTGACACCCAGTAACAAAGGCACACACTGACACCAAGTAACAAAGACACACACTTACACCAAGTAACACTGACAAACACTGACATCAGTAAAACAGACACACACTTACACCAAAGAACACAGACATACACTGACACCAAGTAACAAAGACATACAATGAAACCCAGTCACACAGACACACACTTACACCAACGAACACAGACACACACATACACCAAGTAACAACGACATACACTGACACCAAGTAACAAAGACATACAATTACACCAAGTAAAAAAGACGCACACTTACACCAAGTAACAAAGACATACACTGACACCAAGTAACAAAGACATACACTTACACCAAGTAACAAAGACATACACTGATACCAAGTAACAAAGGCATACACTGATACACAGTAACACAGACGCACACTTACACCAAGTAACACAGACATACACTGACACAAAGTAACAAAGACATACACTGATACCCAGTAACACAGACACACACTGACACCAAGTAACAAAGACATACACTGACACCAAGTAACAAAGACATACACTTACAGCCAGTAACAAAGACACACACTTACACCAAGGAATACAGACATACACTGACACCAAGTAACAAAGACACACACTTACACCAAGTAACAAAGACAGACAATTACACCAAGTAACAAAGAAATACACTTACACCAAGTATTCTGACATACACTGACACCAAGTAACAAAGACATACACTGATACCCAGTAACACAGACACACACTTAAACCAAGTAACAAAGACATACACTGAGACCAAGTCACAAAGACGCACACTGACACCCAGTAACAAAGACATACACTGATACCTAGTAACACAGACACACACTTACACCAAGTAACACAGACATACACTTACACCCAGTAACACAGACACACACTGACACCAAGTAACAAAGACACACACTTAAACCAAGTAACACAGAAACACACTGACACCCAGTAACACAGACACACACTTACACCAAGTAACACAGACATACACTGACACCAAGTAACAAAGACATACACTGATACCCAGTAACACAGACACACACTTAAACCAAGTAACAAAGACATACACTGAGACCAAGTCACAAAGACGCACACTGACACTCAGTAACAAAGACTTACACAGACACCAAGTAACAAAGACATACACTGATACCAAGTCACAAAGACGCACACTGACACCCAGTAACAAAGACATACACTGACACCCAGTAACACAGACACACACGGACACCAAGTAACAAAGACACACACTTAAACCAAGTAACACAGAAACACACTGACACCCAGTAACACAGACACACACTTACACCAAGTAACACAGACATACACTGACACCAAGTAACAAAGACATACACTGATACCCAGTAACACTGACACAAACTTACACCAAGTAACACAGACATACACTGACACCAAGTAACAAAGACAGACACTGGTTCCCAGGAAAACAGACAAAGACTTACACCAAGTAACAAAGACACACACTTACACCAAGTAACAAAGACATACACTTACACCAAGTAACACCCACATACACTGACACCAAGTAACAAAGACATACAATTGCACCAAGTAACAAAGACACACACTTACACCAAGTAACACAGATGTACAATGACACCAAGTAACAAAGACATGCACTGAAACCCAGTAACAAAGACACACACGGACACCAAGTAACAAAGACACACACTTACACCAAGTAACACAGACATACACTGACTCCCAGTAAAACAGACACACACTGACCCCCAGTAACAAAGACATACACTGACACCTAGTCACAAAGACATACACTGATACACAGACACACACTTACACCAAGTAACACAGACGTACACTGACACCAAGTAACAAATACATACACTGACACCAAGTAACAAAGACAGACACTGACTCCCAGTAAAACAGACACATACTGACCCCCATTAACACAGACGTTCACTGACACCAAGTAACAAAGACATACACTGACACCAAGTAACAAAGACATACACTGATACCCAGTAACACAGACACACACTTACACCAGGTAACACAGACATACACTGACACCAAGTAACAAAGACATGCACTGATACCCAGTAACACAGACACACACTTGCACCAAGTAACACAGACATACACTGACACCAAGTAACAAAGACATACACTGACACCAAGTAACAAAGACATACACTGAGACCCAGTAACACAGACACACACTTACACCAAGTAACACAGACATACACTGACACCAAGTAACAAAGACAGACACTGATACCCAGGAAAACAGACAAACACTTACACCAAGTAACAAAGACACACACTTACACCAAGTAACAAAGACATACACTTACACCAAGTAACACAGACATACACTGACACCAAGTAACAAAGACATGCAATTGCACCAAGTAACAAAGACACGCACTTACACCAAGTAACACAGATATACAATGACACCAAGTAACAAAGACATGCACTGAAACCCAGTAACAAAGACACACACGGACACCAAGTAACAAAGACACACACTTACACCAAGTAACACAGACATACACTGACTCCCAGTAAAACAGACACACACTGACCCCCAGTAACAAAGACATACACTGACACCTAGTCACAAAGACATACACTGATACACAGACACACACTTACACCAAGTAACACAGACGTTCACTGTCACCAAGTAACATAGACACACAGTTACACCAAGTAACAAAGACATACACTGATACCCAGTGACACAGACACACACTTACACCAGGTAACACAGACATACACGGACACCAAGTAACAAAGACATGCACTGATACCCAGTAACACAGACACACACTTGCACCAAGTAACACAGACATACACTGACACCAAGTAACAAAGACATACACTGATACCCAGTAACACAGTCACACACTTACACCAAGTAACAAAGACAGACACTGATACCCAGTAACACAGACACACACTTACACCAAATAACAAAGACATACAATGAGACCAAGTAAAAAGACATAAACTGACACCCAGTAACACAGACACACAAGGACACCAAGTAACAAAGACATACACTGACACCCATTGACACAGACACACACTTACCCCAAGTAACACAGACATGCACTGACACCAAGTAACAAAGACAGACACTGATACCCAGGAAAACAGACAAACACTTACACCAAGTAACACAGACACACACTTACACCAAGTAACAAAGACATACACTTACACCAAGCAACACAGACATACACTGACACCAAGTAACAAAGACATACAATTGCACCAAGTAACAAAGACACACATTTACACCAAGTAACACAGATATACACTGACACCAAGTCACAAGGACATACATTGATACCCAGTAACAAAGACATACACTGACACCCTGTATCACAGACACACGCTTACACCAAGTAACAAAGACACGCACTGATACCCAGTAACACAGACACACACTGACACCCAGTAACAAAGACATACAATTGCACCAAGTATTTTGACATACACTTGCACCATTTAACAAAGACATACACTTACACCAATTAACACAGACACACACTTACACCAATTAACAAAGACAGACACTGATACCAAGTAACAAAGACATACACTTACACCAAGTAACAAAGACACACACTTACATCAAGTAACACAGCCATACACTGATACCAAGTAACAAAGACATACACTGACACCAAGTAACAAAGACATAAACTGACACCCAGTAACACAGATACACAAGGACACCAAGTAACAAAGACATACACTGACAACTAGTAACAAAGACAGACAATAACACCAAGTAACAGAGACATACAATTACACCAAGTATTTTGTCATACACTGAAACCAAGTAACAAAGCCATACACTGATACCCAGTAACACAGAGACACACACACACCAAGTAACAAAGACATACACTGACACCAAGTAACAAAGACATACACTGACACCCAGTGACACAGACACACACTTACACCAAGTAACACAGACATACACTGACACCAAGTAACAAAGACAGGCACTGATACCCAGGAAAACAGACAAACACTTACACCAAGTAACACAGACACACACTTACACCAAGTAACACAGATATACACTGACACCAAGTAACAAAGACATACAATTACACCAAGCAACACAGACATACACTGACACCAAGTAACAAAGACATACAATTGCACCAAGTAACAAAGACACATACTTACACCAAGTAGCACAGATATACACTGACACCAAGTAACAAAGACATGCACTGACACCCAGTAACAAAGGCACACACTGACACCAAGTAACAAAGACACACACTTACACCAAGTAACACTGACACACACTGACTCCCAGTAAAACAAACACACAATTACACCAAAGAACACAGACATACACTGACACCAAGTAACAAAGACATACAATGAAACCCAGGCACACAGACGCACACTTACACCAAGTAACACAGACACACACATACACCAAGTAACAACGACATACCCTCACACCAAGTAACAAAGACATACAATTACACCAAGTAACAAAGACACACACTTACACCAAGTAACAAAGACAGACTCTGATACCCAGTAACACAGACACACACTGACCCCCAGTTAGAAACACACACTGAACCCCAGTAACACAGACAAACACTGACCCCCAGTAACACAGACATACACTGACACCAAGTAACAAAGACACACAATGACACCCAGTAACAAAGACATACACTGACACCTAGTCACAAAGACATAAACTGATACACAGACACACACTTACACCAAGTAACACAGACATACACTGACACCAAGTAACAAAGACATACACTGGTACCCAGTAACACAGACACACACTTACACCAAGTAACAAAGACATACACTGACACCAAGCAACAAAGAAATACACTTACACCAAGTAACAAAGACATACACTGATACCAAGTAACAAAGACATACACTGACACCAATTCACAAAGACACACACTGACACCCAGTAACAAAGACATACACTGACACCAAGTCACAAAGACATACACTGATACCCAGGAACACAGACACACACTGATACCAAGTCACAAAGACATACACTGATACCCAGTAACACAGACACACACTGACACCCAGTAACAAAGGCATACACTGATACCAAGTCACAAAGAAATACCCTGATACCCTGTAACACAGACACACACTGACACCCAGCAACAAAGACATACACTGACACCAAGCAACAAAGAAATACACTTACACCAAGTAACAAAGACACACACTTACACCAAGGAACACAGACATACACTGACACCAAGTAACAAAGACATACACTGACACCAAGTATTTTGACATACACTGACACCAAGTAACAAAGCCATACACTGATACCCAGTAACACAGACACACACTTACACCAAGTAACAAAGACATACACTGACACCAAGACACAAAGACGCACACTGACACCCAGTAACAAAGACATACACTGACACCAAGTAACAAAGACATACACTGATACCCAGTAACACAGACACACATTTACACCAAGTAACAAAGACATACACTGACAGCAAGTCACAACGACACACACTGACACCCAGTAACAAAGACTTACACTGACACCAAGTAACAAAGACATACCCTGATACCCAGTAACACAGACACACACTTACACCAAGTAACAAAGACATACACTGACACCAAGTCACAAAGACACACACTGACACCCAGTAACAAAGACATACACTTACACCAAGTCACAAAGACATACATTGATACCCAGTAACAAAGACATACACTGACACCCAGTAACACAGACACACGCTTACACCAAGTAACAAAGACACGCACTGATACCCAGTAACACAGACACACACTGACACCAAGTAACAAAGACATACACTTACTCCAAGTAACAAGGACACATACTTAAACCAAGTAACACAGACATACACTGACAACAAGTAACAAAGACATACACTTGCACCAAGTATTTTGACATGCACTTGCACCATTTAACAAAGACATACACCTACACCAATTAACACAGACACACACTTACACCAATTAACAAAGACCGACACTGATACCAAGTAACAAAGTCATACACTTACACCAAGTAACAAAGACACACACTTACATCAAGTAACACAGCCATACACTGACACCAAGTAACAAAGACATACACTGACACCAAGTAACAAAGACATAAGCTGACACCCAGTAAACCAGACACACAAGGACACCAAGTAACAAAGACATACACTGACAACTAGTAACAAAGACAGACAATAACACCAAGTAACAAAGACATACAATTACACCAAGTATTTTGTTATACACTGACACCAAGTAACAAAGCCATACACTGGTACCCAGTAACACAGACACACACTTACACCAAGTAACAAAGACATACACTGACACCAAGTAACAAAGACATACACTGACACCCAGTGACACAGACACACACTAACACCAAGTAACACAGACATACACTGACACCAAGTAACAAAGACAGACACTGATACCCAGGAAAACAGACAAACACTTACACCAAGTAACAGAGACACACACTTACACCAAGTAACACAGATATACACTGACACCAAGTAACAAAGACATACACTTACACCACGCAACACAGACATCCACTGACACCAAGTAACAAAGACATACAATTGCACCAAGTAACAAAGACACACACTTACACCAAGTAACACAGATATACACTGACACCAAGTAACAAAGACATGCACTGACACCCAGTAACAAAGGCACACACTGACACCAAGTAACAAAGACACACACTTACACCAAGTAACACTGACAAACACTGACTCCCAGTAAAACAGACACACACTTACACCAAAGAACACAGACATACACTGACACCAAGTAACAAAGACATACAATGAAACCCAGTCACACAGACACACACTTACACCAACGAACACAGACACACACATACACCAAGTAACAACGACATACACTGACACCAAGTAACAAAGACATACAATTACACCAAGTAAAAAAGACACACACTTACACCAAGTAACAAAGACATACACTGACACCAAGTAACAAAGACATACACTTACACCAAGTAACAAAGACATACACTGATACCAAGTAACAAAGGCATACACTGATACACAGTAACACAGACGCACACTTACACCAAGTAACACAGACATACACTGACACAAAGTAACAAAGACATACACTGATACCCAGTAACACAGACACACATTGACACCAAGTAACAAAGACATACACTGACACCAAGTAACAAAGACATACACTTACAGCCAGTAACAAAGACACACACTTACACCAAGGAATACAGACATACACTGACACCAAGTAACAAAGACACACACTTACACCAAGTAACAAAGACAGACAATTACACCAAGTAACAAAGAAATACACTTACACCAAGTATTCTGACATACACTGACACCAAGTAACAAAGACATACACTGATACCCAGTAACACAGACACACACTTAAACCAAATAACAAAGACATACACTGAGACCAAGTCACAAAGACGCACACTGACACCCAGTAACAAAGACATACACTGATACCTAGTAACACAGACACACACTTACACCAAGTAACACAGACATACACTTACACCCAGTAACACAGACACACACTGACACCAAGTAACAAAGACACACACTTAAACCAAGTAACACAGAAACACACTGACACCCAGTAACACAGACACACACTTACACCAAGTAACACAGACATACACTGACACCAAGTAACAAAGACATACACTGATACCCAGTAACACAGACACACACTTAAACCAAGTAACAAAGACATACACTGAGACCAAGTCACAAAGACGCACACTGACACTCAGTAACAAAGACTTACACAGACACCAAGTAACAAAGACATACACTGATACCAAGTCACAAAGACGCACACTGACACCCAGTAACAAAGACATAGACTGACACCCAGTAACACAGACACACACGGACACCAAGTAACAAAGACACACACTTAAACCAAGTAACACAGAAACACACTGACACCCAGTAACACAGACACACACTTACACCAAGTAACACAGACATACACTGACACCAAGTAACAAAGACATACACTGATACCCAGTAACACTGACACAAACTTACACCAAGTAACACAGACAGACACTGACACCAAGTAACAAAGACAGACACTGGTTCCCAGGAAAACAGACAAAGACTTACACCAAGTAACAAAGACACACACTTACACCAAGTAACAAAGACATACACTTACACCAAGTAACACCCACATACACTGACACCAAGTAACAAAGACATACAATTGCACCAAGTAACAAAGACACACACTTACACCAAGTAACACAGATGTACAATGACACCAAGTAACAAAGACATGCACTGAAACCCAGTAACAAAGACACACACGGACACCAAGTAACAAAGACACACACTTACACCACGTAACACAGACATACACTGACTCCCAGTAAAACAGACACACACTGACCCCCAGTAACAAAGACATACACTGACACCTAGTCACAAAGACATACACTGATACACAGACACACACTTACACCAAGTAACACAGACGTACACTGACACCAAGTAACAAATACATACACTGACACCAAGTAACAAAGACATACACTGACTCCCAGTAAAACAGACACACACTGACCCCCATTAACACAGACGTTCACTGACACCAAGTAACAAAGACATACACTGACACCAAGTAACAAAGACATACACTGATACCCAGTAACACAGACACACACTTACACCAGGTAACACAGACATACACTGACACCAAGTAACAAAGACATGCACTGATACCCAGTAACACAGACACACACTTGCACCAAGTAACACAGACATACACTGACACCAAGTAACAAAGACATACACTGATACCCAGTAACACAGACACACACTTACACCAGTTAACACAGACATACACTGACACCAAGTAACAAAGACATGCACTGATACCCAGTAACACAGACACACACTTGCACCAAATCACGCAGACATGCACTGACACCAAGTAACAAAGACATACACTGATACCCAGTAACACAGACACACACTTACACCAAGTAACAAAGACAGACACTGATACCCAGTAACACAGACACACACTTACACCAAATAACAAAGCCATACACTGACACCAAGTAACAAAGACATAAACTGACACCCAGTAACACAGACACACAAGGACACCAAGTAACAAAGACATACACTGACACCCAGTGACACAGACACACACTTACCCCAAGTAACACAGACATACACTGACACCAAGTAACAAAGACAGACACTGATACCCAGGAAAACAGACAAACACTTACACCAAGTAACACAGACACACACTTAACCAAGTAACAAAGACATACACTTACACCAAGCAACACAGACATACACTGACACCAAGTAACAAAGACATACAATTGCACCAAGTAACAAAGACACACACTTACACCAAGTAACACAGATATACACTGACACCAAGTAACAAAGACATGCACTGATACCCAGTAACAAAGGCACGCACGGACACCAAGTAACACAGACACACACTTACACCAAGTAACACAGACATACACTTACACCCAGTAACACAGACACACACTGACACCAAGTAACAAAGACATACACTGACACCAAGTAACAAAGACATACACTTACAGCCAGTAACAAAGACACACACTTACACCAAGGAATACAGACATACACTGACACCAAGTAACAAAGACACACACTTACACCAAGTAACAAAGACAGACAATTACACCAAGTAACAAAGAAATACACTTACACCAAGTATTCTGACATACACTGACACCAAGTAACAAAGACATACACTGATACCCAGTAACACAGACACACACTTAAACCAAGTAACAAAGACATACACTGAGACCAAGTCACAAAGACGCACACTGACACCCAGTAACAAAGACATACACTGATACCTAGTAACACAGACACACACTTACACCAAGTAACACAGACATACACTTACACCCAGTAACACAGACACACACTGACACCAAGTAACAAAGACACACACTTAAACCAAGTAACACAGAAACACACTGACACCCAGTAACACAGACACACACTTACACCAAGTAACACAGACATACACTGACACCAAGTAACAAAGACATACACTGATACCCAGTAACACAGACACACACTTAAACCAAGTAACAAAGACATACACTGAGACCAAGTCACAAAGACGCACACTGACACTCAGTAACAAAGACTTACACAGACACCAAGTAACAAAGACATACACTGATACCAAGTCACAAAGACGCACACTGACACCCAGTAACAAAGACATACACTGACACCCAGTAACACAGACACACACGGACACCAAGTAACAAAGACACACACTTAAACCAAGTAACACAGAAACACACTGACACCCAGTAACACAGACACACACTTACACCAAGTAACACAGACATACACTGACACCAAGTAACAAAGACATACACTGATACCCAGTAACACTGACACAAACTTACACCAAGTAACACAGACATACACTGACACCAAGTAACAAAGACAGACACTGGTTCCCAGGAAAACAGACAAAGACTTACACCAAGTAACAAAGACACACACTTACACCAAGTAACAAAGACACACACTTACACCAAGTAACACCCACATACACTGACACCAAGTAACAAAGACATACAATTGCACCAAGTAACAAAGACACACACTTACACCAAGTAACACAGATGTACAATGACACCAAGTAACAAAGACATGCACTGAAACCCAGTAACAAAGACACACACGGACACCAAGTAACAAAGACGCACACTTACACCACGTAACACAGACATACACTGACTCCCAGTAAAACAGACACACACTGACCCCCAGTAACAAAGACATACACTGACACCTAGTCACAAAGACATACACTGATACACAGACACACACTTACACCAAGTAACACAGACGTACACTGACACCAAGTAACAAATACATACACTGACACCAAGTAACAAAGACATACACTGACTCCCAGTAAAACAGACACACACTGACCCCCATTAACACAGACGTTCACTGACACCAAGTAACAAAGACATACACTGACACCAAGTAACAAAGACATACACTGATACCCAGTAACACAGACACACACTTACACCAGGTAACACAGACATACACTGACACCAAGTAACAAAGACATGCACTGATACCCAGTAACACAGACACACACTTGCACCAAGTAACACAGACATACACTGACACCAAGTAACAAAGACATACACTGATACCCAGTAACACAGACACACACTTACACCAGTTAACACAGACATACACTGACACCAAGTAACAAAGACATGCACTGATACCCAGTAACACAGACACACACTTGCACCAAGTCACGCAGACATGCACTGACACCAAGTAACAAAGACATACACTGATACCCAGTAACACAGACACACACTTACACCAAGTAACAAAGACAGACACTGATACCCAGTAACACAGACACACACTTACACCAAATAACAAAGCCATACACTGACACCAAGTAACAAAGACATAAACTGACACCCAGTAACACAGACACACAAGGACACCAAGTAACAAAGACATACACTGACACCCAGTGACACAGACACACACTTACCCCAAGTAACACAGACATACACTGACACCAAGTAACAAAGACAGACACTGATACCCAGGAAAACAGACAAACACTTACACCAAGTAACACAGACACACACTTAACCAAGTAACAAAGACATACACTTACACCAAGCAACACAGACATACACTGACACCAAGTAACAAAGACATACAATTGCACCAAGTAACAAAGACACACACTTACACCAAGTAACACAGATATACACTGACACCAAGTAACAAAGACATGCACTGATACCCAGTAACAAAGGCACACACGGACACCAAGTAACAAAGACACACACTTACACCAAGTAACACTGACACACTCTGACTCCCAGTAAAACAGACACACATTTACACCAAAGAACACAGACATACACTGACACCAAGTAACAAAGACATACAATGAAACCCAGGCACACAGACACACACTTACACCAAGTAACACAGACATACACATACACCAAGTAACAACGACATACACTGACACCAAGTAACAAAGACATACAATTACACCAAGTAACAAAGACACACACTTACACCAAGTAACAAAGACAGACTCTGATACCCAGTAACACAGACACACACTGACACCCAGTTAGAAACACACACTGAACCCCAGTAACACAGACAAACACTGACCCCCAGTAACACAGACATACACTGACACCAAGTCACAAAGACACACAATGACACCAAGTCACAAAGACATACACTGACACGTAGTCACAAAGACATACACTGATACACAGACACACGCTTACACCAAGTAACACAGACATACACTGACACCAAGTAACAAAGACATACACTGATACCCAGTAACACAGACACACACTTACACCAAGTAACAAAGACATACACTGACACCAAGTAACAAAGACATACACTGATACACAGTAACACACACACACACTTACACCAAGTAACACAGACATACACTGACACAAAGTAACAAAGACATACACTGATACCCAGTAACACAGACACACACTTACATCAAGTAACAAAGACAGACACTGATACCCAGTAACACTGATACACAATTACACCAAATAACAAAGACATACACTGACACCAAGTAACAAAGACATAAACTGACACCCAGTAACACAGACACACAAGGACACCAAGTAACAAAGACATACACTGATACCCAGTAACACAGACACACACTGACACCAAGTAACAAAGACATACACTGACACCAAGTAACAAAGACACACACTTACACCCAGTAACAAAGACAGACAATTACACCAAGTAACAAAGACATACACATACACCAAGTATTCTGACATACAATCACAACAAGTAACAAAGACATACACTGATGCCCAGTAACACAGACACACACTTAAACCAAGTAACACAGACATACACTGACACCAAGTCACAAAGACGCACACTGACACCCAGTAACAAAGACTTACACTGACACCAAGTAACAAAGACATACACTGATACCTAGTAACACAGACACACACTTACACCAAGTAACACAGACATACACTGACACCAAGTCACAAAGACACACACTGACACCCAGAAACAAAGACATACACTGGCACCCAGTAACACAGACACACACGGACACCAAGTAACAAAGACACACACTTAAACCAAGTAACACAGAAACACACTGACAAACAGTCACACAGACACACACTTACACCAAGTAACACAGACATACACTGATACCAAGTAACAAAGACACACACTGATACCCAGTAACACAGACACACACTTACACCAAGTAACACAGACATACACTGACAGCAAGTAACAAAGACAGACACTGATACCCAGGAAAACAGACAAACACTTCCACCAAGTAACAAAGACACACACTTAAACCAAGTAACACAGAAACACACTGACAAACAGTCACACACGCTTACACCAAGTAACACAGACATACACTGACACCAAGTAACAAAGACATACACTGATACCCAGTAACACAGACACACACTTACACCAAGTAACAAAGACATACACTTACACCAAGTAACACAGACATACACTGACACCAAGTAACAAAGACATACACTTACACCAAGTAACAAAGACACACACTTACACCAAGGAACACAGACATACACTGACATCAAGTAACAAAGACACACACTTACACCAAGTAACAAAGACAGACAATTGCAGCAAGTAACAAAGACATACACTTACACCAAGTATTTTGACATACACTGACACCAAGTAACAAAGACATACACTGATACCCAGTAACACAGACGCACACTTGCACCAAGTAACAAAGACATACACTGACACCAAGTCACAAAGACGCACACTGACACCCAGTAACAGAGACATACACTGACACCAAGTAACAAAGAAATACACTGATACCCAGTAACACAGACATACACTTACACCAAGTATTTTGACATACACTTACACCAAGTAACAAAGACAAACACTGACACCCAGTAACAAAGCCATCCACTGACAACAAGTCACAAACAAATACACTGACACCAAGTAACAAAGACATACACTGATACCCAGTATCACATACACACACTTACACCAAGTAACAAAGACATACACTGAACCAAGTCACAAAGACACTCACTGACACCAGGTTACAAAGACATACACTGACACCAAGTCACAAAGTCATACACTGATACCCAGGAACACAGACACACTCTGACACCAAGTAACAAAGACATACACTTACACCAAGTAACAAAGACATACACGTACACCAAGGAACACAGACACACACTTACAACAAGTAACAAAGACAGACAATTACACCAAGTATCAAAGACATACACTGACACCAAGTATTATGACACACACTGACACCAAGTTACAAAGACATACACTGATACCCAGTAACACAGACACACACTTACACCAAGTAACAAAGACATACACTGACACCAAGTAACAAAGACATACACTTACACCAAGTAACAAAGACACACACTTACACCAAGGAACACAGACATACACTGACACCAAGTAACAAAGACACACACTTCCACCAAGGAACACAGACATACACTGACATCAAGTAACAAAGACACACACTTACACCAAGTAACAAAGACAGACAATTACACCAAGTAACAAAGACATACACTTACACCAAGTATTTTGACATATACTGACACCAAGTAACAAAGACATACACTGATACCCAGTAACAGAGACGCACACTTACACCAAGTAACAAAGACATACACTGACACCAAGTCACAAAGACGCACACTGACACCCAGTAACAAAGAAATACACTGATACCAAGTAACAAAGACATACACTGACACCAAGTCACAAAGACACACAGTGACACCCAGTAACAAAGACATACACTGACACTAAGTCACAAAGACATACACTGATACCCAGGCACAGAGACACACACTAATTCCCAGTAACACAGACACACACTTACACCAAGTAACACAGACACACACTTACACCAAGTAACAAAGACAGACACTGATACCCAGGAAAACAGACAAACACTTACACCAAGTAACACAGACACACACTTAACCAAGTAACAAAGACATACACTTACACCAAGCAACACAGACATACACTGACACCAAGTAACAAAGACATACAATTGCACCAAGTAACAAAGACACACACTTACACCAAGTAACACAGATATACACTGACACCAAGTAACAAAGACATGCACTGATACCCAGTAACAAAGGCACGCACGGACACCAAGTAACACAGACACACACTTACACCAAGTAACACAGACATACACTTACACCCAGTAACACAGACACACACTGACACCAAGTAACAAAGACATACACTGACACCAAGTAACAAAGACATACACTTACAGCCAGTAACAAAGACACACACTTACACCAAGGAATACAGACATACACTGATACCCAGTAACACAGACACACACTTAAACCAAGTAACAAAGACATACACTGAGACCAAGTCACAAAGACGCACACTGACACCCAGTAACAAAGACATACACTGATACCTAGTAACACAGACACACACTTACACCAAGTAACACAGACATACACTTACACCCAGTAACACAGACACACACTGACACCAAGTAACAAAGACACACACTTAAACCAAGTAACACAGAAACACACTGACACCCAGTAACACAGACACACACTTACACCAAGTAACACAGACATACACTGACACCAAGTAACAAAGACATACACTGATACCCAGTAACACAGACACACACTTAAACCAAGTAACAAAGACATACACTGAGACCAAGTCACAAAGACGCACACTGACACTCAGTAACAAAGACTTACACAGACACCAAGTAACAAAGACATACACTGATACCAAGTCACAAAGACGCACACTGACACCCAGTAACAAAGACATACACTGACACCCAGTAACACAGACACACACGGACACCAAGTAACAAAGACACACACTTAAACCAAGTAACACAGAAACACACTGACACCCAGTAACACAGACACACACTTACACCAAGTAACACAGACATACACTGACACCAAGTAACAAAGACATACACTGATACCCAGTAACACTGACACAAACTTACACCAAGTAACACAGACATACACTGACACCAAGTAACAAAGACAGACACTGGTTCCCAGGAAAACAGACAAAGACTTACACCAAGTAACAAAGACACACACTTACACCAAGTAACAAAGACATACACTTACACCAAGTAACACCCACATACACTGACACCAAGTAACAAAGACATACAATTGCACCAAGTAACAAAGACACACACTTACACCAAGTAACACAGATGTACAATGACACCAAGTAACAAAGACATGCACTGAAACCCAGTAACAAAGACACACACGGACACCAAGTAACAAAGACACACACTTACACCACGTAACACAGACATACACTGACTCCCAGTAAAACAGACACACACTGACCCCCAGTAACAAAGACATACACTGACACCTAGTCACAAAGACATACACTGATACACAGACACACACTTACACCAAGTAACACAGACGTACACTGACACCAAGTAACAAATACATACACTGACACCAAGTAACAAAGACATACACTGACTCCCAGTAAAACAGACACACACTGACCCCCATTAACACAGACGTTCACTGACACCAAGTAACAAAGACATACACTGACACCAAGTAACAAAGACATACACTGATACCCAGTAACACAGACACACACTTACACCAGGTAACACAGACATACACTGACACCAAGTAACAAAGACATGCACTGATACCCAGTAACACAGACACACACTTGCACCAAGTAACACAGACATACACTGACACCAAGTAACAAAGACATACACTGATACCCAGTAACACAGACACACACTTACACCAGTTAACACAGACATACACTGACACCAAGTAACAAAGACATGCACTGATACCCAGTAACACAGACACACACTTGCACCAAGTCACGCAGACATGCACTGACACCAAGTAACAAAGACATACACTGATACCCAGTAACACAGACACACACTTACACCAAGTAACAAAGACAGACACTGATACCCAGTAACACAGACACACACTTACACCAAATAACAAAGCCATACACTGACACCAAGTAACAAAGACATAAACTGACACCCAGTAACACAGACACACAAGGACACCAAGTAACAAAGACATACACTGACACCCAGTGACACAGACACACACTTACCCCAAGTAACACAGACATACACTGACACCAAGTAACAAAGACAGACACTGATACCCAGGAAAACAGACAAACACTTACACCAAGTAACACAGACACACACTTAACCAAGTAACAAAGACATACACTTACACCAAGCAACACAGACATACACTGACACCAAGTAACAAAGACATACAATTGCACCAAGTAACAAAGACACACACTTACACCAAGTAACACAGATATACACTGACACCAAGTAACAAAGACATGCACTGATACCCAGTAACAAAGGCACACACGGACACCAAGTAACACAGACACACACTTACACCAAGTAACACAGACATACACTTACACCCAGTAACACAGACACACACTGACACCAAGTAACAAAGACACACACTTAAACCAAGTAACACAGAAACACACTGACACCCAGTAACACAGACACACACTTACACCAAGTAACACAGACATACACTGACACCAAGTAACAAAGACATACACTGATACCCAGTAACACAGACACACACTTAAACCAAGTAACAAAGACATACACTGAGACCAAGTCACAAAGACGCACACTGACACTCAGTAACAAAGACTTACACAGACACCAAGTAACAAAGACATACACTGATACCAAGTCACAAAGACGCACACTGACACCCAGTAACAAAGACATACACTGACACCCAGTAACACAGACACACACGGACACCAAGTAACAAAGACACACACTTAAACCAAGTAACACAGAAACACACTGACACCCAGTAACACAGACACACACTTACACCAAGTAACACAGACATACACTGACACCAAGTAACAAAGACATGCACTGATACCCAGTAACACTGACACAAACTTACACCAAGTAACACAGACATACACTGACACCAAGTAACAAAGACAGACACTGGTTCCCAGGAAAACAGACAAAGACTTACACCAAGTAACAAAGACACACACTTACACCAAGTAACAAAGACATACACTTACACCAAGTAACACCCACATACACTGACACCAAGTAACAAAGACATACAATTGCACCAAGTAACAAAGACACACACTTACACCAAGTAACACAGATGTACAATGACACCAAGTAACAAAGACATGCACTGAAACCCAGTAACAAAGACACACACGGACACCAAGTAACAAAGACACACACTTACACCAAGTAACACAGACATACACTGACTCCCAGTAAAACAGACACACACTGACCCCCAGTAACAAAGACATACACTGACACCTAGTCACAAAGACATACACTGATACACAGACACACACTTACACCAAGTAACACAGACGTACACTGACACCAAGTAACAAATGCATACACTGACACCAAGTAACAAAGACATACACTGACTCCCAGTAAAACAGACACACACTGACCCCCATTAACACAGACGTTCACTGACACCAAGTAACAAAGACATACACTGACACCAAGTAACAAAGACATACACTGATACCCAGTAACACAGACACACACTTACACCAGGTAACACAGACATACACTGACACCAAGTAACAAAGACATGCACTGATACCCAGTAACACAGACACACACTTGCACCAAGTAACACAGACATACACTGACACCAAGTAACAAAGACATACACTGATACCCAGTAACACAGACACACACTTACACCAGTTAACACAGACATACACTGACACCAAGTAACAAAGACATGCACTGATACCCAGTAACACAGACACACACTTGCACCAAGTCACGCAGACATGCACTGACACCAAGTAACAAAGACATACACTGATACCCAGTAACACAGACACACACTTACACCAAGTAACAAAGACAGACACTGATACCCAGTAACACAGACACACACTTACACCAAATAACAAAGCCATACACTGACACCAAGTAACAAAGACATAAACTGACACCCAGTAACACAGACACACAAGGACACCAAGTAACAAAGACATACACTGACACCCAGTGACACAGACACACACTTACCCCAAGTAACACAGACATACACTGACACCAAGTAACAAAGACAGACACTGATACCCAGGAAAACAGACAAACACTTACACCAAGTAACACAGACACACACTTAACCAAGTAACAAAGACATACACTTACACCAAGCAACACAGACATACACTGACACCAAGTAACAAAGACATACAATTGCACCAAGTAACAAAGACACACACTTACACCAAGTAACACAGATATACACTGACACCAAGTAACAAAGACATGCACTGATACCCAGTAACAAAGGCACACACGGACACCAAGTAACAAAGACACACACTTACACCAAGTAACACTGACACACTCTGACTCCCAGTAAAACAGACACACATTTACACCAAAGAACACAGACATACACTGACACCAAGTAACAAAGACATACAATGAAACCCAGGCACACAGACACACACTTACACCAAGTAACACAGACATACACATACACCAAGTAACAACGACATACACTGACACCAAGTAACAAAGACATACAATTACACCAAGTAACAAAGACACACACTTACACCAAGTAACAAAGACAGACTCTGATACCCAGTAACACAGACACACACTGACACCCAGTTAGAAACACACACTGAACCCCAGTAACACAGACAAACACTGACCCCCAGTAACACAGACATACACTGACACCAAGTCACAAAGACACACAATGACACCAAGTCACAAAGACATACACTGACACGTAGTCACAAAGACATACACTGATACACAGACACACGCTTACACCAAGTAACACAGACATACACTGACACCAAGTAACAAAGACATACACTGATACCCAGTAACACAGACACACACTTACACCAAGTAACAAAGACATACACTGACACCAAGTAACAAAGACATACACTGATACACAGTAACACACACACACACTTACACCAAGTAACACAGACATACACTGACACAAAGTAAAAAGACATACACTGATACCCAGTAACACAGACACACACTTACATCAAGTAACAAAGACAGACACTGATACCCAGTAACACTGATACACAATTACACCAAATAACAAAGACATACACTGACACCAAGTAACAAAGACATAAACTGACACCCAGTAACACAGACACACAAGGACACCAAGTAACAAAGACATACACTGATACCCAGTAACACAGCCACACACTGACACCAAGTAACAAAGACATACACTGACACCAAGTAACAAAGACACACACTTACACCCAGTAACAAAGACAGACAATTACACCAAGTAACAAAGACATACACATACACCAAGTATTCTGACATACAATCACAACAAGTAACAAAGACATACACTGATGCCCAGTAACACAGACACACACTTAAACCAAGTAACACAGACATACACTGACACCAAGTCACAAAGACGCACACTGACACCCAGTAACAAAGACTTACACTGACACCAAGTAACAAAGACATACACTGATACCTAGTAACACAGACACACACTTACACCAAGTAACACAGACATACACTGACACCAAGTCACAAAGACACACACTGACACCCAGAAACAAAGACATACACTGGCACCCAGTAACACAGACACACACGGACACCAAGTAACAAAGACACACACTTAAACCAAGTAACACAGAAACACACTGACAAACAGTCACACAGACACACACTTACACCAAGTAACACAGACATACACTGATACCAAGTAACAAAGACACACACTGATACCCAGTAACACAGACACACACTTACACCAAGTAACACAGACATACACTGACAGCAAGTAACAAAGACAGACACTGATACCCAGGAAAACAGACAAACACTTCCACCAAGTAACAAAGACACACACTTAAACCAAGTAACACAGAAACACACTGACAAACAGTCACACACGCTTACACCAAGTAACACAGACATACACTGACACCAAGTAACAAAGACATACACTGATACCCAGTAACACAGACACACACTTACACCAAGTAACAAAGACATACACTTACACCAAGTAACACAGACATACACTGACACCAAGTAACAAAGACATACACTTACACCAAGTAACAAAGACACACACTTACACCAAGGAACACAGACATACACTGACATCAAGTAACAAAGACACACACTTACACCAAGTAACAAAGACAGACAATTGCAGCAAGTAACAAAGACATACACTTACACCAAGTATTTTGACATACACTGACACCAAGTAACAAAGACATACACTGATACCCAGTAACACAGACGCACACTTGCACCAAGTAACAAAGACATACACTGACACCAAGTCACAAAGACGCACACTGACACCCAGTAACAGAGACATACACTGACACCAAGTAACAAAGAAATACACTGATACCCAGTAACACAGACATACACTTACACCAAGTATTTTGACATACACTTACACCAAGTAACAAAGACAAACACTGACACCCAGTAACAAAGCCATCCACTGACAACAAGTCACAAACAA
Source organism: Heterodontus francisci (assembly GCF_036365525.1). Classification (NCBI taxonomy): domain Eukaryota; kingdom Metazoa; phylum Chordata; class Chondrichthyes; order Heterodontiformes; family Heterodontidae; genus Heterodontus; species Heterodontus francisci. The sequence continues at coordinate 400,944 of NW_027141112.1, read as the reverse complement.
ATACACTGACACCAAGTAACAAAGACATACACTGATACCCAGTATCACATACACACACTTACACCAAGTAACAAAGACATACACTGAACCAAGTCACAAAGACACTCACTGACACCAGGTTACAAAGACATACACTGACACCAAGTCACAAAGTCATACACTGATACCCAGGAACACAGACACACTCTGACACCAAGTAACAAAGACATACACTTACACCAAGTAACAAAGACATACACGTACACCAAGGAACACAGACACACACTTACAACAAGTAACAAAGACAGACAATTACACCAAGTATCAAAGACATACACTGACACCAAGTATTATGACACACACTGACACCAAGTTACAAAGACATACACTGATACCCAGTAACACAGACACACACTTACACCAAGTAACAAAGACATACACTGACACCAAGTAACAAAGACATACACTTACACCAAGTAACAAAGACACACACTTACACCAAGGAACACAGACATACACTGACACCAAGTAACAAAGACACACACTTCCACCAAGGAACACAGACATACACTGACATCAAGTAACAAAGACACACACTTACACCAAGTAACAAAGACAGACAATTACACCAAGTAACAAAGACATACACTTACACCAAGTATTTTGACATATACTGACACCAAGTAACAAAGACATACACTGATACCCAGTAACAGAGACGCACACTTACACCAGGTAACAAAGACATACACTGACACCAAGTCACAAAGACGCACACTGACACCCAGTAACAAAGAAATACACTGATACCAAGTAACAAAGACATACACTGACACCAAGTCACAAAGACACACAGTGACACCCAGTAACAAAGACATACACTGACACTAAGTCACAAAGACATACACTGATACCCAGGCACAGACACACACACTAATTCCCAGTAACACAGACACACACTTACACCAAGTAACACAGACACACACTTACACCAAGTAACACAGATATACACTGACACCAAGTGACAAAGACATACAATTACACCAAGTAACACAGACATACACTGACACCAAGTAACAAAGACATACAATTGGACCAAGTAACAAAGACACAGACTTACACCAAGTAGCACAGATATACACTGACACCAAGTAACAAAGACATGCACTGACACCCAGTAACAAAGGCACACACTGACACCAAGTAACAAAGACACACACTTACACCAAGTAACACTGACACACACTGACTCCCAGTAAAACAGACACACAATTACACCAAAGAACACAGACATACACTGACACCAAGTAACAAAGACATACAATGAAACCCAGGCACACAGACGCACACTTACACCAAGTAACACAGACACACACATACACCAATTAACAACGACATACCCTGACACCAAGTAACAAAGACATACAATTACACCAAGTAACAAAGACACACACTTACACCAAGTAACAAAGACAGACTCTGATACCCAGTAACACAGACACACACTGACCCCCAGTTAGAAACACACACTGAACCCCAGTAACACAGACAAACACTGACCCCCAGTAACACAGAAATACACTGACACCAAGTAACAAAGACACACAATGACACCCAGTAACAAAGACATACACTGACACCTAGTCACAAAGACATAAACTGATACACAGACACACACTTACACCAAGTAACACAGACATACACTGACACCAAGTAACAAAGACATACACTGATACCCAGTAACACAGACACACACTTACACCAAGTAACAAAGACATACACTGACACCAAGCAACAAAGACATACACTTACACCAAGTAACAAAGACATACACTGATACCAAGTAACAAAGACATACACTGACACCAATTCACAAAGACACACACTGACACCCAGTAACAAAGACATACACTGACACCAAGTTACAAAGACATACACTGATACCCAGGAACACAGACACACACTGATACCAAGTCACAAAGACATACACTGATACCCAGTAACACAGACACACACTGACACCCAGTAACAAAGACATACACTGATACCAAGTCACAAAGAAATACCCTGATACCCAGTAACACAGACACACACTGACACCCAGCAACAAAGACATACACTGACACCAAGCAACAAAGAAATACACTTACACCAAGTAACAAAGACACACACTTACACCAAGGAACACAGACATACACTGACACCAAGTAACAAAGACATACACTGACACCAAGTATTTTGACATACACTGACACCAAGTAACAAAGCCATACACTGATACCCAGTAACACAGACACACACTTACACCAAGTAACAAAGACATACACTGACACCAAGACACAAAGACGCACACTGACACCCAGTAACAAAGACATACACTGACACCAAGTAACAAAGACATACACTGATACCCAGTAACACAGACACACACTTACACCAAGTAACAAAGACATACACTGACAGCAAGTCACAATGACACACACTGACACCCAGTAACAAAGACATACACTGACACCAAGTAACAAAGACATACCCTGATACCCAGTAACACAGACACACACTTACACCAAGTAACAAAGACATACACTGACACCAAGTCACAAAGACACACACTGACACCCAGTAACAAAGACATACACTTACACCAAGTCACAAAGACATACATTGATACCCAGTAACAAAGACATACACTGACACCCAGTAACACAGACACACGCTTACACCAAGTAACAAAGACACGCACTGATACCCAGTAACACAGACACACACTGACACCAAGTAACAAAGACATACACTTACTCCAAGTAACAAGGACACATACTTAAACCAAGTAACACAGACATACACTGACAACAAGTAACAAAGACATACACTTGCACCAAGTATTTTGACATACACTTGCACCATTTAACAAAGACATACACCTACACCAATTAACACAGACACACACTTACACCAATTAACAAAGACAGACACTGATACCAAGTAACAAAGTCATACACTTACACCAAGTAACAAAGACACACACTTACATCAAGTAACACAGCCATACACTGACACCAAGTAACAAAGACATACACTGACAACAAGTAACAAAGACATAAGCTGACACCCAGTAAACCAGACACACAAGGACACCAAGTAACAAAGACATACACTGACAACTAGTAACAAAGACAGACAATAACACCAAGTAACAAAGACATACAATTACACCAAGTATTTTGTCATACACTGACACCAAGTAACAAAGCCATACACTGGTACCCAGTAACACAGACACACACTTACACCAAGTAACAAAGACATACACTGACACCAAGTAACAAAGACATACACTGACACCCAGTGACACAGACACACACTAACACCAAGTAACACAGACATACACTGACACCAAGTAACAAAGACAGACACTGATACCCAGGAAAACAGACAAACACTTACACCAAGTAACAGAGACACACACTTACACCAAGTAACACAGATATACACTGACACCAAGTAACAAAGACAGACACTTACACCACGCAACACAGACATACACTGACACCAAGTAACAAAGACATACAATTGCACCAAGTAACAAAGACATACAATTACACCAAGTAACAAAGACACACACTTACACCAAGTAACAAAGACAGACTCTGATACCCAGTAACACAGACACACACTTACACCAACGAACACAGACACACACATACACCAAGTAACAACGACATACACTGACACCAAGTAACAAAGACATACAATTACACCAAGTAACAAAGACACACACTTACACCAAGTAACAAAGACAGACTCTGATACCCAGTAACACAGACACACACTGACACCCAGTTAGAAGCACACACTGAACCCCAGTAACACAGACAGACACTGACCCCCAGTAACACAGACATACACTGACACCAAGTCACAAAGACACACAATGACACCCAGTAACAAAGACATACACTGACACCTAGTCACAAAGACATACACTGATACACAGACATACACTGACACCAAGTAACAAAGACATACACTGATACCCAGTAACACAGACACACACTTACACCAAGTAACAAAGACATACACTGACACCAAGTAACAAAGACATACACTTACACCAAGTAACAAAGACATACACTGATACCAAGTAACAAAGGCATACACTGATACACAGTAACACAGACGCACACTTACACCAAGTAACACAGACATACACTGACACAAAGTAACAAAGACATACACTGATACCCAGTAACACAGACACACACTTACACCAAATAACAAAGACATACACTGATACCCAGTAACACAGACACACACTGACACCAAGTAACAAAGACATACACTGACACCAAGTAACAAAGACATACACTTACAGCCAGTAACAAAGACACACACTTACACCAAGGAATACAGACATACACTGACACCAAGTAACAAAGAAACACACTTACACCAAGTAACAAAGACAGACAATTACACCAAGTAACAACGAAATACACTTACACCAAGTATTCTGACATACACTGACACCAAGAAACAAAGACATACACTGATACCCAGTAACACAGACACACACTTAAACCAAGTAACAAAGACACACACTGAGACCAAGTCACAAAGACGCACACTGACACCCAGTAACAAAGACATACACTGATACCTAGTAACACAGACACACACTTACACCAAGTAACACAGACATACACTTACACCCAGTAACACAGACACACACTGACACCAAGTAACAAAGACACACACTTAAACCAAGTAACACAGAAACACACTGACACCCAGTAACACAGACACACACTTACACCAAGTAACACAGACATACACTGACACCAAGTAACAAAGACATACACTGATACCCAGTAACACAGACACACACTTAAACCAAGTAACAAAGACATACACTGAGACCAAGTCACAAAGACGCACACTGACACTCAGTAACAAAGACTTACACAGACACCAAGTAACAAAGACATACACTGATACCAAGTCACAAAGACGCACACTGACACCCAGTAACAAAGACATACACTGACACCCAGTAACACAGACACACACGGACACCAAGTAACAAAGACACACACTTAAACCAAGTAACACAGAAACACACTGACACCCAGTAACACAGACACACACTTACACCAAGTAACACAGACATACACTGACACCAAGTAACAAAGACATACACTGATACCCAGTAACACTGACACAAACTTACACCAAGTAACACAGACATACACTGACACCAAGTAACAAAGACAGACACTGGTTCCCAGGAAAACAGACAAAGACTTACACCAAGTAACAAAGACACACACTTACACCAAGTAACAAAGACATACACTTACACCAAGTAACACCCACATACACTGACACCAAGTAACAATGACATACAATTGCACCAAGTAACAAAGACACACACTTACACCAAGTAACACAGATGTACAATGACACCAAGTAACAAAGACATGCACTGAAACCCAGTAACAAAGACACACACGGACACCAAGTAACAAAGACACACACTTACACCAAGTAACACAGACATACACTGACTCCCAGTAAAACAGACACACACTGACCCCCATTAACACAGACGTTCACTGACACCAAGTAACAAAGACATACACTGACACCAAGTAACAAAGACATACACTGATACCCAGTAACACAGACACACACTTACACCAGGTAACACAGACATACACTGACACCAAGTAACAAAGACATACACTGATACACAGACACACACTTACACCAAGTAACACAGACGTACACTGACACCAAGTAACAAATACATACACTGACACCAAGTAACAAAGACATACACTGACTCCCAGTAAAACAGACACACACTGACCCCCATTAACATAGACGTTCACTGACACCAAGTAACAAAGACATACACTGACACCAAGTAACAAAGACATACACTGATACCCAGTAACACAGACACACACTTACACCAGGTAACACAGACATACACTGACACCAAGTAACAAAGACATGCACTGATACCCAGTAACACAGACACACACTTGCACCAAGTAACACAGACATACACTGACACCAATTAACAAAGACATACACTGATACCCAGTAACACAGACACACACTTCCACCAGGTAACACAGACATACACTGACACCAAGTAACAAAGACATGCACTGATACCCAGTAACACAGACACACACTTGCACCAAGTAACACAGACATGCACTGACACCAAGTAACAAAGACATACACTGATACCCAGTAACACAGACACACACTTACACCAAGTAACAAAGACAGACACTGATACCCAGTAACACAGACACACACTTACACCAAATAACAAAGCCATACACTGACACCAAGTAACAAAGACATAAACTGACACCCAGTAACACAGACACACAAGGACACCAAGTAACAAAGACATACACTGACACCCAGTGACACAGACACACACTTACCCCAAGTAACACAGACATACACTGACACCAAGTCACAAAGACAGACACTGATACCCAGGAAAACAGACAAACACTTACACCAAGTAACTCAGACACACACTTAACCAAGTAACAAAGACATACACTTACACCAAGCAACACAGACATACACTGACACCAAGTAACAAAGACATACAATTGCACCAAGTAACAAAGACACACACTTACACCAAGTAACACAGATATACACTGACACCAAGTAACAAAGACATGCACTGATACCCAGTAACAAAGGCACACACGGACACCAAGTAACAAAGACACACACTTCCACCAAGTAACACTGACACACTCTGACTCCCAGTAAAACAGACACACATTTACACCAAAGAACACAGACATACACTGACACCAAGTAACAAAGACATACAATGAAACCCAGGCACATAGACACACACTTACACCAAGTAACACAGACATACACATACACCAAGTAACAACGACATACACTGACACCAAGTAACAAAGACATACAATTACACCAAGTAACAAAGACACACACTTACACCAAGTAACAAAGACAGACTCTGATACCCAGTAACACAGACACACACTGACACCCAGTTAGAAACACACACTGAACCCCAGTAACACAGACAAACACTGACCCCCAGTAACACAGACATACACTGACACCAAGTCACAAAGACACACAATGACACCCAGTAACAAAGACATACACTGACACCTAGTCACAAAGACATACACTGATACACAGACACACGCTTACACCAAGTAACACAGACATACACTGACACCAAGTAACAAAGACATACACTGATACCCAGTAACACAGACACACACTTACACTAAGTAACAAAGACATACACTGACACCAAGTAACAAAGACATACACTTACACCAAGTAACAAAGACATACACTGATACCAAGTAACAAAGACATACACTGATACACAGTAACACACACACACACACTTACACCAAGTAACACAGACATACACTGACACAAAGTAACAAAGACATACACTGATACCCAGTAACACAGACACACACTTACATCAAGTAACAAAGACAGACACTGATACCCAGTAACACTGATACACAATTACACCAAATAACAAAGACATACACTGACACCAAGTAACAAAGACATAAACTGACACCCAGTAACACAGACACACAAGGACACCAAGTAACAAAGACATACACTGATACCCAGTAACACAGACACACACTGACACCAAGTAACAAAGACAGACAATTACACCAAGTAACAAAGACATACACATACACCAAGTATTCTGACATACAATGACAACAAGTAACAAAGACATACACTGACACCCAGAAACAGAGACACACACTTAAACCAAGTAACACAGACATACACTGACACCAAGTCACAAAGACGCACACTGACACCCAGTAACAAAGACTTACACTGACACCAAGTAACAAAGACATACACTGATACCGAGTAACACAGACACACACTTACACCAAGTAACACAGACATACACTGACACCAAGTCACAAAGACACACACTGACACCCAGTAACAAAGACATACACTGGCACCCAGTAACACAGACACACACGGACACCAAGTAACAAAGACACACACTTAAACCAAGTAAAACAGAAACACACTGACAAACAGTCACACAGACACACACTTACACCAAGTAACACAGACATACACTGATACCAAGTAACAAAGACACACACTGATACCCAGTAACACAGACACACACTTACACCAAGTAACACAGACATACACTGACAGCAAGTAACAAAGACAGACACTGATACCAAGGAAAACAGACAAACACTTCAACCAAGTAACAAAGACACACACTTAAACCAAGTAACACAGAAACACACTGACAAACAGTCACACACGCTTACACCAAGTAACACAGACATACACTGACACCAAGTAACAAAGACATACACTGATACCCAGTAACACAGACACACACTTACACCAAGTAACAAAGACATACACTTACACCAAGTAACACAGACATACACTGACACCAAGTAACAAAGACATACACTTACACCAAGTAACAAAGACACACACTTACACCAAGGAACACAGACATACACTGACATCAAGTAACAAAGACACACACTTACACCAAGTAACAAAGACAGACAATTACACCAAGTAACAAAGACATACACTTACACCAAGTATTTTGACATACACTGACACCAAGTAACAAAGACATACACTGATACCCAGTAACACAGACGCACACTTGCACCAAGTAACAAAGACATACACTGACACCAAGTCACAAAGACGCACACTGACACCCAGTAACAGAGACATACACTGACACCAAGTAACAAAGAAATACACTGATACCCAGTAACACAGACGCACACTTACACCAAGTAACAAAGACATACACTTACACCAAGTAACACAGACATACACTTACACCAAGTATTTTGACATACACTTACACCAAGTAACAAAGACAAACACTGACACCCAGTAACAAAGCCATCCACTGACAACAAGTCACAAACACATACACTGACACCAAGTAACAAAGACATACACTGATACCCAGTATCACATACACACACTTACACCAAGTAACAAAGACATACACTGAACCAAGTCACAAAGACACTCACTGACACCCAGTAACAAAGACATACACTGACACCAAGTCACAAAGTCATACACTGATACCCAGGAACACAGACACACTCTGACACCAAGTAACAAAGACATACACTTACACCAAGTAACAAAGACATACACGTACACCAAGGAACACAGACACACACTTACACCAAGTAACAAAGACAGACAATTACACCAAGTATCAAAGACATACACTGACACCAAGTATTATGACACACACTGACACCAAGTTACAAAGACATACACTGATACCCAGTAACACAGACACACACTTACACCAAGTAACAAAGACATACACTGACACCAAGTAACAAAGACATACACTTACACCAAGTAACAAAGACACACACTTACACCAAGGAACACAGACATACACTGACACCAAGTAACAAAGACACACACTGACACCCAGTAACAAAGACTTACACTGATTCCAAGTAACAAAGACATACACTGATACCAAGTCACAAAGACATACACTGATGCCCAGTAACACGGACACACACTGACACCAAGTAAAGAAGACATACACTGACACCAAGTAACAAAGACATACACTGACATCAAGTAACAAAGACTCACACTTACACCAAGTAACAAAGACAGACAATTACACCAAGTAACAAAGACATACACTTACACCAAGTATTTTGACATACACTGACACCAAGTAACAAAGACATGCACTGATACCCAGTAACACAGACACACACTTACACCAAGTAACAAAGACATACACGACACCAAGTCACAAAGACACACACTGACACCCAGTAACAAACTTACACTGACACCAAGTAGCAAAGACATACACTGATACCCAGTAACACAGACACACACTGACACCAAGTAACAAAGACATACACTGACACCAAGTCACAATGACATCATACATTTACACCAAGGAACACAGACATACACTGACTCCAAGTAACAAAGACATACACTGATACCAAATCACAAAGACATACACTGATGCCCAGTAACACAGACACTCAATGACACCAAGTAACAAAGACATACACTGACACCAAGTAACAAAGTCATACACTTACATCAAGTAATAAAGAAAGACAATTACACCAAGTAACAAAGACATACACTTACACCAAGTATTTTGACATACACTGACACCAAGTAACAAAGACATACACTGATACCCAGTAACACAGACACACACTTACACAAAGTAACAAAGACATACACTGACACCAAGTCACAAAGACACACACTGACACCCAGTGTCAAAGACATACACTGACACCAAGTCACAAAGACATACACTGATACCCAGTAACACAGACACACACTTACACCAAGTAACACAGACATACACTGACACCCGGTAACACAGACACACACTTACACCAAGTAATGAAGACATACACTGACACCCAGTAACACAGACACACACGGACACCAAGTAACAAAGACACATACTTACACCAAGTAACACAGACACACACTGAAACTCAGTAACACCGACACACACTTACACCAAGTAACACAGACATACACTGACACCAAGTCAGAAAGACATACACTGATACCCAGTAACACAGACACAAACTGACAGCCAGTAACAAAGACATACACTGATAACAAGTCACAAAGACATACACTGATAACCAGTAACACAGACACACACTGACACCCAGTAACAAAGACATACACTGATACCAAGTCACAAAGACATACACTAGTACCCAGTAACACAGGCACACACTGACACCCAGTAACACAGACACACAGTTACACCATGTAACACAGACATACACTGACACCAAGTAACAAAGACATACACAGACACCAAGTAACAAAGACACACACTTACACCAAGTAACACAGACACACACTGACACCCAGTAACACAGACACACACTTACACCAAGTAACAAAGACATACACTGACACCAAGTCACAAAGACACACACTGACACCCAGTAACACAGACACACACTTACACCAAGTAACAAAGACACACACTAATTCCCAGTAACACAGACACACACTTACATCAAGTAACAATGACATGCACTGACACCCAGTAACACAGACACACACGGACATCAAGTAACCAAGACACACACTTACACCAAGTAACACAGACACACACTTACACCAAGTAACAAAGACATACACTGACAGCAAGTCACAAAGACACACACTGACACCCAGTAACACAGACACACACTGACACCAAGTAACAAAGACATACACTGACACCAAGTAACAAAGACATAGACTTACACAAAGTAACAAAGACACACACTTACACCAAGGAACACAGACATACACTGACACCAAGTAACAAAGACACACGATTACACCAAGTAACAAAGACAGACAATTACAGCAAGTAACAAAGACATACACTTGCACCATGTATTTTGACATACACTGACACCAAGTAACAAAGACAAACACTGACACCAAGTCACAAAGACACACACTGACACCCAGTAACAAACTTACACTGACACCAAGTAACAAAGACATACACTGATACCCAGTAACACAGACACACACTGACACCAAGTAACAAAGACATACACTGACACCAAGTCACAATGACATCATACACTTACACTAAGGAACACAGACATACACTGACTCCAAGTAACAAAGACATACACTGATACCAAATCACAAAGACATACACTGATGCCCAGTAACACAGACACACACTGACACCAAGTAACAAAGACATACACTGACACCAAGTAACAAAGTCATACACTTACACCAAGTAATAAAGACAGACAATTACACCAAGTAACAAAGACATACACTTACACCAAGTATTTTGACATACACTGACACCAAGTAACAAAGACATACACTGATACCCAGTAACACAGACGCACACTTACACCAAGTAACAAAGACATACACTGACACCAAGTCACAAAGACGCACACTGACACCAAGTAACAGAGACATACACTAACACCAAGTAACAAAGAAATACACTGATACCCAGTAACAAAAAATACACTGATACCCAGTAACACAGACACACACTTACACCAAGTAACAAAGACACACACTAATTCCCAGTAACACAGACACACACTTACATCAAGTAACAATGACATGCACTGACACCCAGTAACACAGACACACACGGACATCAAGTAACAAAGGCACACACTTACACCAAGTAACACAGACACACACTTACACCAAGTAAAAAAGACATACACTGACACCAAGTCACAAAGACACACACTGACACCCAGTTACAAAGACTTACACTGACACCAAGTAACAAAGGCATACACTGATACCAAGTCACAAACACATACACTGATACCCAGTAACACAGACACACACTGACCCCAAGTAACAAAGACATACACTGACCCCAAGTAACAAAGACATACACTTACACAAAGTAACAAAGACACACACTTGCACCAAGGAACACAGACATACACTGACACCAAGTAACAAAGACACACAATTACACCAAGTAACAAAGACAGACAATTACACCAAGTAACAAAGACATACACTTGCACCATGTATTTTGACATACACTGACACCAAGTAACAAAGACATGCACTGATACCCAGGAGCACAGACACACACTTACACCAAGTAACAAAGACATACACGACATCAAGTCACAAAGACACACACTGACACCCAGTAACAAACTTACACTGACACCAAGTAGCAAAGACATACACTGACACCCAGTAACACAGACACACACTGACACCAAGTAACAAAGACATACACTGACACCAAGTCACAATGACATCATACATTTACACCAAGGAACACAGACATACACTGACTCCAAGTAACAAAGACATACACTGATACCAAATCACAAAGACATACACTGATGCCCAGTAACACAGACACTCAATGACACCAAGTAACAAAGACATACACTGACACCAAGTAACAAAGTCATACACTTACATCAAGTAATAAAGAAAGACAATTACACCAAGTAACAAAGACATACACTTACACCAAGTATTTTGACATACACTGACACCAAGTAACAAAGACATACACTGATACCCAGTAACACAGACACACACTTACACAAAGTAACAAAGACATACACTGACACCAAGTCACAAAGACACACACTGACACCCAGTGTCAAAGACATACACTGACACCAAGTCACAAAGACATACACTGATACCCAGTAACACAGACACACACTTACACCAAGTAACACAGACATACACTGACACCCGGTAACACAGACACACACTTACACCAAGTAATGAAGACATACACTGACACCCAGTAACAAAGACATACACTGACACCAAGTCACAATGACATCATACACTTACACTAAGGAACACAGACATACACTGACTCCAAGTAACAAAGACATACACTGATACCAAATCACAAAGACATACACTGATGCCCAGTAACACAGACACACACTGACACCAAGTAACAAAGAGATACACTGACACCAAGTAACAAAGTCATACACTTACACCAAGTAATAAAGACAGACAATTACACCAAGTAACAAAGACATACACTTACACCAAGTATTTTGACATGCACTGACACCAAGTAACAAAGACATACACTGATACCCAGTAACACAGACACACACTTACACAAAGTCACAAAGACATACACTGATACCCAGTAACACAGACACACACTTACACCAAGTAACACAGACATACACTGACACCCGGTAACACAGACACACACTTACACCAAGTAATGAAGATATACACTGACACCCAGTAACACAGACACACACGGACACCAAGTAACAAAGACACATACTTACACCAAGTAACACAGACACACACTGAAACTCAGTAACACCGACAAACACTTACACCAAGTAACACAGACATACACTGACACCAAGTCACAAAGACACACACTGACACCCAGTAATAAAGACATACACTGACTCCAAGTCACAAAGACATACACTGATACCCAGGAACACAGAAACACACTGTCACCCAGTAACAAAGACATACACTGATACCAAGTCAGAAAGACATACACTGATACCCAGTAACACAGACACAAACTGACAGCCAGTAACAAAGACATACACTGATAACAAGTCACAAAGACATACACTGACACCCAGTAACACAGACACACACTGACACCCAGTAACACAGACACACACTTACACCAAGTAACACAGACATACACTTACACCAAGTAACAAAGACATACACAGACACCAAGTAACAAAGACACACACTTACACCAAGTAACACAGACACACACTGACACCCAGTAACACAGACACACACTTACACCAAGTAACAAAGACATACACTGACACCAAGTCACAAAGACACACACTGACACCCAGTAACAAAGACTTACACTGATTCCAAGTAACAAAGACATACACTGATAACAAGTCACAAAGACATACACTGATAACCAGTAACACAGACACACACTGACACCCAGTAACAAAGACATACACTGATACCAAGTCACAAAGACATACACTAGTACCCAGTAACACAGACACACACTGACACCCAGTAACTTAGACACACACTTACACCATGTAATGCAGACATACACTGACACCAAGTAACAAAGACATACACAGACACCAAGTAACAAAGACACACACTTACACCAAGTAACACAGACACACACTGACACCCAGTAACACAGACACACACTTACACCAAGTAACAAAGACATACACTGACACCAAGTCACAAAGACACACACTGACACCCAGTAACAAAGAAATACACTGATACCCAGTAACACAGACACACACTTACACCAAGTAACAAAGACACACACTAATTCCCAGTAACACAGACACACACTTACATCAAGTAACAATGACATGCACTGACACCCAGTAACACAGACACACACGGACATCAAGTAACAAAGACACACACTTACACCAAGTAACACAGACACACACTTACACCAAGTAACAAAGACATACACTGACACCAGTCACAAAGACACACACTGACACCCAGTAACACAGACACACACTGACACCAAGTAACAAAGACATACACTGACACCAAGTAACAAAGACATACACTTACACAAAGTAACAAAGACACACACTTACACCAAGGAACACAGACATACACTGACACCAAGTAACAAAGACACACAATTACACCAAGTAACAAAGACAGACAATTACACCAAGTAACAAAGACATACACTTGCACCATGTATTTTGACATACACTGACACCAAGTAACAAAGACAAACACTGACACCAAGTCACAAAGATACACACTGACACCCAGTAACAAACTTACACTGACACCAAGTAACAAAGACATACACTGATACCCAGTAACACAGACACACACTGACACCAAGTAACAAAGACATACACTGACACCAAGTCACAATGACATCATACACTTACACTAAGGAACACAGACATACACTGACTCCAAGTAACAAGGACATACACTGATACCAAATGACAAAGACATACACTGATGCCCAGTAACACAGACACACACTGACACCAAGTAACAAAGACATACACTGACACCAAGTAACAAAGTCATACACTTACACCAAGTAATAAAGACAGACAATTACACCAAGTAACAAAGACATACACTTACACCAAGTATATTGACATGCACTGACACCAAGTAACAAAGACATACACTGATACCCAGTAACACAGACACACACTTACGCAAAGTAACAAAGACATACACTGACACCAAGTCACAAAGACACACACTGACACCCAGTGACAAAGACATACACTGACACCAAGTCACAAAGACATACACTGATACCCAGTAACACAGACACACACTTACACCAAGTAACACAGACATACACTGACACCCGGTAACACAGACACACACTTACACCAAGTAATGAAGACATACACTGACACCCAGTAACACAGACACACACGGACACCAAGTAACAAAGACACATACTTACACCAAGTAACACAGACACACACTGAAACTCAGTAACACCGACACACACTTACACCAAGTAACACAGACATACACTGACACCAAGTCACAAAGACACACACTGACACCCAGTAATAAAGACATACACTGACTCCAAGTCACAAAGACATACACTGATACCCAGGAACACAAAAACACACTGTCACCCAGTAACAAAGACATACACTGATACCAAGTCAGAAAGACATACACTGATACCCAGGAACACAGACACAAACTGACAGCCAGTAACAAAGACATACACTGATAGCAAGTCACAAAGACATACACTGACACCCAGTAACACAGACACACACTGACACCCAGTAACACAGACACGCACTTACACCAAGTAACACAGACATACACTGACACCAAGTAACAAAGACATACACAGACACCAAGTAACAAAGACACACACTTACACCAAGTAACACAGACACACACTGACACCCAGTAACACAGACACACACTTACACCAAGTAACAAAGACATACACTGACACCAAGTCACAAAGACACACACTGACACCCAGTAACAAAGACTTACACTGATTCCAAGTAACAAAGACATACAATGATACCAAGTCACAAAGACATACACTGATGCCCAGTAACACAGACACACACTGACACCAAGTAAAAAAGACATACACTGACACCAAGTAAGTAAGACATACACTTACACCAAGTGACAAAGACACACACTTACACTAAGGAACACAGACATACACTGACATCAAGTAACAAAGACACACACTTACACCAAGTGACAAAGACAGACAATTACACCAAGTAACAAAGACATACACTTACACCAAGTATTTTGACATACACTGACACCAAGTAACAAAGACATACACTGATACCCAGTAACACAGACGCACACTTACACCAAGTAACAAAGACATACACTGACACCAAGTCACAAAGACGCACACTGACACCCAGTAACAGAGACATACACTGACACCAAGTAACAAATAAATACACTGATACCCAGTAACACAGACACACACTTACACCAAGTACCAAAGACATACACTGACACCAAGTCACAAAGACACACACTGACACCCAGTGACAAGGACATACACTGACACCAAGTCACAAAGACATACACTGATACCCAGTAACAAAGAAATACACTGATACCCAGTAACACAGAAACACACTTACACCAAGTAACAAAGACACACACTAATTCCCAGTAACACAGACACACACTTACACCAAGTAACAATGACATGCACTGACACCCAGTAACACAGACACAGACGGACATCAAGTAACAAAGACACACACTTACACCAAGTAACAAAGACATACACTGACACCAAGTAACAAAGACATACACTTACACCAAGTAACAAAGAGACACACTTACACCAAGGAACACAGACATACACTGACACCAAGTAACAAAGACATACACTGATACCAAGTCACAAAGACATACACTGATGCCCAGTAACACAGACACACACTGACACGAAGTAAAAAAGACATACACTGACACCAAGTAACAAAGACATACACTTACACCAAGTAACAAAGACACACACTTACACCAAGGAACACAGACATACACTGACATCAAGTAACAAAGACACACACTTACACCAAGTAACAAAGACAGACAATTACACCAAGTAACAAAGACATACACTTACACCAAGTATTTTGACATACACTGACACCAAGTAACAAAGACATACACTGATACCCAGTAACACAGACGCACACTTACACCAAGTAACAAAGACATACACTGACACCAAGTCACAAAGACGCACACTGACACCCAGTAACAGAGACATACACTGACACCAAGTAACAAAGAAATACACTGATACCCAGTAACAAAGAAATACACTGATACCCAGGAACACAGACACACACTTACATCAAGTAACAATGACATGCACTGACACCCAGTAACACAGACACACACTTACATCAAGTAACAAAGACACACACTGACACCAAGTAACAAAGACATACACTGACACCAAGTAACAAAGACATACACTTACACAAAGTCACAAAGACACACACTGACACCCAGTTACAAAGACTTACACTGACACCAAGTAACAAAGACATACACTGATACCAAGTCACAAACACATACACTGATACCCAGTAACACAGACACACACTGACACCAAGGAACACAGACATACACTGACACCAAGTAACAAAGACACACAATTACACCAAGTAACAAAGACATACAATTACACCAAGTAACAAAGACATACACTTGCACCATGTATTTTGACATACACTGACACCAAGTAACAAAGACATACACTGATACCCAGTAACACAGACGCACACTTACACCAAGTAACAAAGACATACACTGACACCAAGTCACAGAGACGCACACTGACACCCAGTAACAGAGACATACACTGACACCAAGTAACAAAGCAATACACTGATACCCAGTAACACAGACACACACTTACACCAAGTACCAAAGCCAGACACTGACACCAAGTCGCAAAGACACACACTGACACCCAGTGACAAAGACATACACTGACACCAAGTCACAAAGACATACACTGACACCAAGTAACACAGACATACACTGACCCCCAGGAACACAGACACACACTGACACCAAGTAACAAAGACATACACTGACACCAAGTAACAAAGACATACACTTACACAAAGTAACAAAGACACACACTTACACCAAGGAACACAGACATACACTGACACCAAGTAACAAAGACACACAATTACACCAAGTAACAAAGACAGACAATTACACCAAGTAACAAAGACATACACTTGCACCATGTATTTTGACATACACTGACACCAAGTAACAAAGACAAACACTGACACCAAGTCACAAAGACACACACTGACACCCAGTAACAAACCTACACTGACACCAAGTAACAAAGACATACACTGATACCCAGTAACACAGACACACACTGACACCAAGTAACAAAGACATACACTGACACCAAGTCACAATGACATCATACACTTACACTAAGGAACACAGACATACACTGACTCCAAGTAACAAAGACATACACTGATACCAAATCACAAAGACATACACTGATGCCCAGTAACACAGACACACACTGACACCAAGTAACACAGACATACACTGACACCAAGTAACAAAGTCATACACTTACACCAAGTAATAAAGACAGACAATTACACCAAGTAACAAAGACATACACTTACACCAAGTATTTTGACATGCACTGACACCAAGTAACAAAGACATACACTGATACCCAGTAACACAGACACACACTTACACAAAGTAACAAAGACATACACTGACACCAAGTCACAAAGACACACACTGACACCCAGTGACAAAGACATACACTGACACCAAGTCACAAAGACATACACTGATACCCAGTAACACAGACACACACTTACACCAAGTAACACAGACATACACTGACACCCGGTAACACAGACACACACTTTCACCAAGTAATGAAGACATACACTGACACCCAGTAACACAGACACACACGGACACCAAGTAACAAAGACACATACTTACACCAAGTAACACAGACACACACTGAAACTCAGTAACACCGACACACACTTACACCAAGTAACACAGACATACACTGACACCAAGTCACAAAGACACACACTGACACCCAGTAATAAAGACATACACTGACTCCAAGTCACAAAGACATACACTGATACCCAGGAACACAGAAACACACTGTCACCCAGTAACAAAGACATACACTGATACCAAGTCAGAAAGACATACACTGATACCCAGTAACACAGACACAAACTGACAGCCAGTAACAAAGACATACACTGATAACAAGTCACAAAGACATACACTGACACCCAGTAACACAGACACACACTGACACCCAGTAACACAGACACGCACTTACACCAAGTAACACAGACATACACTGACACCAAGTAACAAAGACATACACAGACACCAAGTAACAAAGACACACACTTACACCAAGTAACACAGACACACACTGAAAACCAGTAACACAGACACACACTTACACCAAGTAACAAAGACATACACTGACACCAAGTCACAAAGACACACACTGACACCCAGTAACAAAGACTTACACTGATTCCAAGTAACAAAGACATACACTGATACCAAGTCACAAAGACATACACTGATGCCCAGTAACACAGACACACACTGACACCAAGTAAAAAAGACATACACTGACACCAAGTAACAAAGACATACACTTACACCAAGTGACAAAGACACACACTTACACCAAGGAACACAGACATACACTGACATCAAGTAACAAAGACACACACTTACACCAAGTAACAAAGACAGACAATTACACCAAGTAACAAAGACATACACTTACACCAAGTATTTTGACATACACTGACACCAAGTAACAAAGACATACACTGATACCCAGTAACACAGACGCACACTTACACCAAGTAACAAAGACATACACTGACACCAAGTCACAAAGACGCACACTGACACCCAGTAACAGAGACATACACTGACACCAAGTAACAAACAAATACACTGATACCCAGTAACACAGACACACACTTACACCAAGCACCAAACACATACACTGACACCAAGTCACAAAGACACACACTGACACCAAGTAACAAGGACATACACTGACACCAAGTCACAAAGACATACACTGATACCCAGTAACAAAGAAATACACTGATACCCAGTAACACAGAAACACACTTACACCAAGTAACAAAGACACACACTAATTCCCAGTAACACAGACACACACTTACACCAAGTAACAATGACATGCACTGACACCCAGTAACACAGACACACACTTACACCAAGTAACAAAGACATACACTGACACCAAGTAACAAAGACATACACTGACATCAAGTAACAAAGACACACACTTACACCAAGTAACAAAGACATACACTGACACCAAGTAACAAAGACATACACTGACACCAAGTAACAAAGACATACACTTACACCAAGTAACAAAGAGACACACTTACACCAAGGAACACAGACATACACTGACACCAAGTAACAAAGACATACACTGATACCAAGTCATAAAGACATACACTGATGCCCAGTAACACAGACACACACTGACACGAAGTAACAAAGACATACACTTACACCAAGTAACAAAGACACACACTTACTCCAAGGAACACAGACATACACTGACATCAAGTAACAAAGACACACACTTACACCAAGTAACAAAGACAGACAATTACACCAAGTAACAAAGACATACACTTACACCAAGTATTTTGACATACACTGACACCAAGTAACAAAGACATACACTGATACCCAGTAACACAGACGCACACTTACACCAAGTAACAAAGACATACACTGACACCAAGTCACAAAGACGCACACTGACACCCAGTAACAGAGACATACACTGACACCAAGTAACAAAGAAATACACTGATACCCAGTAACAAAGAAATACACTGATACCCAGTAACACAGACACACACTTACATCAAGTAACAATGACATGCACTGACACCCAGTAACACAGACACACACGGACATCAAGTAACAAAGACACACACTTACACCAAGTAACACAGACACACACTTACACCAAGTAACAAAGACATACACTGACACAAAGTCACAAAGACACACACTGACACCCAGTTACAAAGACTTACACTGACACCAAGTAACAAAGACATACACTGATACCAAGTCACAAACACATACACTGATACCCAGTAACACAGACACACACTGACACCAAGTAACAAAGACATACACTGACACCAAGTAACAAAGACATACACTTACACAAAGTCACAAAGACACACACTGACACCCAGTTACAAAGACTTACACTGACACCAAGTAAAAAGGACATACACTGATACCAAGTCACAAACACATACACTGATACCCAGTAACACAGACACACACTGACACCAAGGAACACAGACATACACTGACACCAAGTAACAAAGACACACAATTACACCAAGTAACAAAGACAGACAATTACACCAAGTAACAGAGACATACACTTGCACCATGCATTTTGACATACACTGACACCAAGTAACAAAGACATACACTGATACCCAGTAACACAGACGCACACTTACACCAAGTAACAAAGACATACACTGACACCAAGTCACAAAGACGCACACTGACACCCAGTAACAGAGACATACACTGACACCAAGTAACAAAGAAATACACTGATACCCAGTAACACAGACACACACTTACTCCAAGTACCAAAGACATACACTGACACCAAGTCGCAAAGACACACACTGACACCCAGTGACAAAGACATACACTGACACCAAGTCACAAAGACATGCACTGACACCAAGTAACACAGACATACACTGACCCCCAGGAACACAGACATACACTGATACCCAGTAACACAGACAGACACTAGCACCAAGTATCAAAGATATGCACTGTCACCAGGTAACAAAGACAGACAATTACACCGAGTATTTTGACATACACTGACACCAAGTAACAAAGACATACACTGACACCGAGTAACAAAGACATCCACTGACAACAAGTCACAAACACATACACTGACACCAATTCACAAAGACACACACTGACACCCTGTAAGAAAGACATACACTGTCACCAAGTAACAAAGACATACACTGATATCCAGTATCACAGACACACACTGACACCAAGTAACAAAGACATGCACTGACACCAAGTAACAAAGACATACACTGAGACCAAGAAACAAAGACATACACTTACACCAAGGAACACAGACATACACTGACACCAAGTTACAAAGACACACACTAACACCAAGTAACAAAGACAGACAATTACACCAAGTATTTTGACAGACACTGACACCAAGTAACAAAGACATACACTGATACCCAGTAACACAGACACACACTTCCACCAAGTAACAAAGACACACACTTACACCAAGTAACACAGACACACACTGACAGCCAGTCAGACAAACAAACACACTGACACCCAGGAACACAGACACACACTGACACCAAGAAACAAAGACATACACTGATACCCAGTAACACAGACACACACTTACACCAAGTAACAAAGACATACACTGACACCAAGTCACAAAGACGCAAACTGACACCCAGTAACAGAGACATACACTGACACCAAGTAACAAAGAAATACACTGATACCCAGTAACAAAGAAATACACTGATACCCAGTAACACAGACACACACTTACATCAAGTAACAATGACATGCACTGACACCCAGTAACACAGACACACACGGACATCAAGTAACAAAGACACACACTTACACCAAGTAACACAGACACACACTTACACCAAGTAACAAAGACATACACTGACACAAAGTCACAAAGACACACACTGAAACCCAGTTACAAAGACTTACACTGACACCAAGTAACAAAGACATTCACTGATACCAAGTCACAAACACATACACTGATACCCAGTAACACAGACACACACTGACACCAAGTAACAAAGACATACACTGACACCAAGTAACAAAGACATACACTTACACAAAGTCACAAAGACACACACTGACACCCAGTTACAAAGACTTACACTGACACCAAGTAAAAAAGACATACACTGATACCAAGTCACAAACACATACACTGATACCCAGTAACACAGACACACACTGACACCAAGGAACACAGACATACACTGACACCAAGTAACAAAAACACACAATTACACCAAGTAACAAAGACAGACAATTACACCAAGTAACAAAGACATACAGTTACACCATGCATTTTGACATACACTGACACCAAGTAACAAAGACATACACTGATACCCAGTAACACAGACGCACACTTACACCAAGTAACAAAGACATACACTGACACCAAGTCACAAAGACGCACACTGACACCCAGTAACAGAGACATACACTGACACCAAGTAACAAAGAAATACACTGATACCCAGTAACACAGACACACACTTACACCAAGTACCAAAGACATACACTGACACCAAGTCGCAAAGACACACACTGACACCCAGTGACAAAGACATACACTGACACCAAGTCACAAAGACATGCACTGACACCAAGTAACACAGACATACACTGACCCCCAGGAACACAGACATACACTGATACCCAGTAACACAGACAGACACTAGCACCAAGTATCAAAGATATGCACTGTCACCAGGTAACAAAGACAGACAATTACACCGAGTATTTTGACATACACTGACACCAAGTAACAAAGACATACACTGACACCGAGTAACAAAGACATCCACTGACAACAAGTCACAAACACATATACTGATACCCAGTAACACAGACACACACTGACACCAAGTAACAAAGACATACACTGACACCAAGTAACAAAGACATACACTTACACAAAGTCACAAAGACACACACTGACACCCAGTTACAAAGACTTACACTGACACCAAGTAAAAAGGACATACACTGATACCAAGTCACAAACACATACACTGATACCCAGTAACACAGACACACACTGACACCAAGGAACACAGACATACACTGACACCAAGTAACAAAGACACACAATTACACCAAGTAACAAAGACAGACAATTACACCAAGTAACAGAGACATACACTTGCACCATGCATTTTGACATACACTGACACCAAGTAACAAAGACATACACTGATACCCAGTAACACAGACGCACACTTACACCAAGTAACAAAGACATACACTGACACCAAGTCACAAAGACGCACACTGACACCCAGTAACAGAGACATACACTGACACCAAGTAACAAAGAAATACACTGATACCCAGTAACACAGACACACACTTACTCCAAGTACCAAAGACATACACTGACACCAAGTCGCAAAGACACACACTGACACCCAGTGACAAAGACATACACTGACACCAAGTCACAAAGACATGCACTGACACCAAGTAACACAGACATACACTGACCCCCAGGAACACAGACATACACTGATACCCAGTAACACAGACAGACACTAGCACCAAGTATCAAAGATATGCACTGTCACCAGGTAACAAAGACAGACAATTACACCGAGTATTTTGACATACACTGACACCAAGTAACAAAGACATACACTGACACCGAGTAACAAAGACATCCACTGACAACAAGTCACAAACACATACACTGACACCAATTCACAAAGACACACACTGACACCCTGTAAGAAAGACATACACTGTCACCAAGTAACAAAGACATACACTGATATCCAGTATCACAGACACACACTGACACCAAGTAACAAAGACATGCACTGACACCAAGTAACAAAGACATACACTGAGACCAAGAAACAAAGACATACACTTACACCAAGGAACACAGACATACACTGACACCAAGTTACAAAGACACACACTAACACCAAGTAACAAAGACAGACAATTACACCAAGTATTTTGACAGACACTGACACCAAGTAACAAAGACATACACTGATACCCAGTAACACAGACACACACTTCCACCAAGTAACAAAGACACACACTTACACCAAGTAACACAGACACACACTGACAGCCAGTCAGACAAACAAACACACTGACACCCAGGAACACAGACACACACTGACACCAAGAAACAAAGACATACACTGATACCCAGTAACACAGACACACACTTACACCAAGTAACAAAGACATACACTGACACCAAGTCACAAAGACGCAAACTGACACCCAGTAACAGAGACATACACTGACACCAAGTAACAAAGAAATACACTGATACCCAGTAACAAAGAAATACACTGATACCCAGTAACACAGACACACACTTACATCAAGTAACAATGACATGCACTGACACCCAGTAACACAGACACACACGGACATCAAGTAACAAAGACACACACTTACACCAAGTAACACAGACACACACTTACACCAAGTAACAAAGACATACACTGACACAAAGTCACAAAGACACACACTGACACCCAGTTACAAAGACTTACACTGACACCAAGTAACAAAGACATTCACTGATACCAAGTCACAAACACATACACTGATACCCAGTAACACAGACACACACTGACACCAAGTAACAAAGACATACACTGACACCAAGTAACAAAGACATACACTTACACAAAGTCACAAAGACACACACTGACACCCAGTTACAAAGACTTACACTGACACCAAGTAAAAAAGACATACACTGATACCAAGTCACAAACACATACACTGATACCCAGTAACACAGACACACACTGACACCAAGGAACACAGACATACACTGACACCAAGTAACAAAAACACACAATTACACCAAGTAACAAAGACAGACAATTACACCAAGTAACAAAGACATACAGTTACACCATGCATTTTGACATACACTGACACCAAGTAACAAAGACATACACTGATACCCAGTAACACAGACGCACACTTACACCAAGTAA
This sequence comes from Heterodontus francisci, assembly GCF_036365525.1. NCBI lineage: Eukaryota > Metazoa > Chordata > Chondrichthyes > Heterodontiformes > Heterodontidae > Heterodontus > Heterodontus francisci. Next base: position 374,347 of record NW_027141112.1, on the reverse strand, counting down.
CAAAGACATACACTGACACCAAGTCACAAAGACGCACACTGACACCCAGTAACAGAGACATACACTGACACCAAGTAACAAAGAAATACACTGATACCCAGTAACACAGACACACACTTACACCAAGTACCAAAGACATACACTGACACCAAGTCGCAAAGACACACACTGACACCCAGTGACAAAGACATACACTGACACCAAGTCACAAAGACATGCACTGACACCAAGTAACACAGACATACACTGACCCCCAGGAACACAGACATACACTGATACCCAGTAACACAGACAGACACTAGCACCAAGTATCAAAGATATGCACTGTCACCAGGTAACAAAGACAGACAATTACACCGAGTATTTTGACATACACTGACACCAAGTAACAAAGACATACACTGACACCGAGTAACAAAGACATCCACTGACAACAAGTCACAAACACATACACTGACACCAATTCACAAAGACACACACTGACATCCTGTAAGAAAGACATACACTGTCACCAAGTAACAAAGACATACACTGATATCCTGTATCACAGACACACACTGACACCAAGTAACAAAGACATGCACTGACACCAAGTAACAAAGACATACACTTAGACCAAGAAACAAAGACACACACTTACACCAAGGAACACAGACATACACTGACACCAAGTTACAAAGACACACACTAACACCAAGTAACAAAGACAGACAATTACACCAAGTATTTTGACAGACACTGACACCAAGTAACAAAGACATACACTGATACCCAGTAACACAGACACACACTTCCACCAAGTAACAAAGACACACACTTAGACCAAGTAACACAGACACACACTGACAGCCAGTCAGACAAACAAACACACTGACACCCAGGAACACAGACACACACTGACACCAAGAAACAAAGACATACACTGATACCCAGTAACACAGACACACACTTACACCAAGTAACAAAGACATACACTGACACCAAGTCACAAAGACACACACTGACACCCAGTTACAAAGACTTACACTGACACCAAGTAACAAAGACATACACTGACACCAAGTCACAAAGACATACACTGATACCCAGTAACAAAGAAATACACTGATACCCAGTAACACAGACACACACTTTCACCAAGTAACAAAGACACACACTAATTCCCAGTAACACAGACACACACTTACATCAAGTAACAATGACATGCACTGACACCCAGTAACACAGACACACACGGACATCAAGTAAAAAAGACACACACTTACAGCAAGTAACAAAGACACACACTTACACCAAGTAACAAAGACATACACTGACACCAAGTCACAAAGACACACACTGACACCCAGTTACAAAGACTTACACTGACACCAAGTAACAAAGACATACACTGATACCAAGTCACAAACACATACACTGATACCCAGTAACACAGACACACACTGACACCAAGTAACAAAGACATACACTGACACCAAGTAACAAAGACATACACTTACACATAGTAACAAAGACACACACTTACACCAAGGAACACAGACATACACTGACACCAAGTAACAAAGACACACAATTACACCAAGTAACAAAGACAGACAATTACACCAAGTAACAAAGACATACACTTGCACCATGTATTTTGACATACAATGACACCAAGTAACAAAGACATACACTGATACCCAGTAACACAGACACACATTTACACCAAGTAACAAAGACATACACTGACACCAAGTCACAAAGACACTCACTGACACCCAGTAACAAACTTACACTGACACCAAGTAACAAAGACATACACTGATACCCAGTAACGCAGACACACACTGACACCAAGTAACAAAGACATACACTGACACCAAGTCACAATGACATCATACACTTACACCAAGGAACACAGACATACACTGACTCCAAGTAACAAATACATACACTGATACCAAATCACAAAGACATACACTGATGCCCAGTAACACAGACACACACTGACACCAAGTAACAAAGACATACACTGACACCAAGTAACAAAGTCATACACTTACACCAAGTAATAAAGACAGACAATTACACCAAGTAACAAAGACATACACTTACACCAAGTATTTTGACATACACTGACACCAAGGAACAAAGACATACACTGATACCCAGTAACACAGACACAGACTTACACAAAGTAACAAAGACATACACTGACACCAAGTCACAAAGACACACACTGACACCCAGTGACAAAGACATACACTTACACCAAGTAACACAGACATACACTGACACCCGGTAACACAGACACACACTTACACCAAGTAATGAAGACATACACTGACACCCAGTAACACAGACACACACGGACACCAAGTAACAAAGACACAGACTTACACCAAGTAACACAGACACACACTGAAACTCAGTAACACCGACACACACTTACACCAAGTAACACAGACATACACTGACACCAAGTCACAAAGACACACACTGACACCCAGTAATAAAGACATACACTGACTCCAAGTCACAAAGACATACACTGATACCCAGGAACACAGAAACACACTGACACCCAGTAACAAAGACATACACTGATACCAAGTCAGAAAGACATACACTGATACCCAGTAACACAGACACAAACTGACACCCAGTAACAAAGACATACACTGATACCAAGTCACAAAGACATACAGTGATACCCAGTCACACAGACACACACTGACACCCAGTAACACAGACACACACTTACACCAAGTAACACAGACATACACTGACACCAAGTAACAAAGACATACACAGACACCAAGTAACAAAGACACACACTTACACCAAGTAACACAGACACACACAGACACCCAGTAACACAGACACACACTTACACCAAGTAACAAAGACATACACTGACACCAAGTCACAAAGACACACACTGACACCCAGTAACAAAGACTTACACTGATTCCAAGTAACAAAGACATACACTGATACCAAGTCACAAAGACATACACTGATGCCCAGTAACACAGACACACACTGACACCAAGTAAAAAAGACATACACTGACACCAAGTAACAAAGACATACACTTACACCAAGTGACAAAGACTCACACTTACACCAAGGAACACAGACATACACTGACATCAAGTAACAAAGACACACACTGACACCAAGTAACAAAGTCAGACAATTACACCAAGTAACAAAGACATACACTTACACCAAGTATTTTGACATACACTGACACCAAGTAACAAAGACATACACTGATACCCAGTAACACAGACGCACACTTACACCAAGTAACAAAGACATACACTGACACCAAGTCACAAAGACGCACACTGACACCCAATAACAGAGACATACACTGACACCAAGTAACAAAGAAATACACTGATACCCAGTAACACAGACACACACTTACACCAAGTACCAAAGACATACACTGACACCAAGTCACAAAGACACACACTGACACCCAGTGACAAAGACATACACTGACACCAAGTCACAAAGACATACACTGATACCCAGTAACAAAGAAATACACTGATACCCAGTAACACAGACACACACTTACACCAAGTAACAAAGACACACACTAATTCCCAGTAACACAGACACACACTTACACCAAGTAACAATGACATGCACTGACACCCAGTAACACAGACACACACGGACATCAAGTAACAAAGACACACACTTACACCAAGTAACACAGACACACACTGACAGCCAGTAAGACAAACAAACACACTGACACCCAGTAGCAGAGACACACACTGACAACAAGTGACACAGATACACAGTGGGCGGCACAGTGGCGCAGTGGTTAGCACTGCAGCCTCACAGCTCCAGGGATCCGGGTTCGATTCTGGGTACTGCCTGTGCGGAGTTTGCAAGTTCTCCCTGTGTCTGCGTGGGTTTCCTCCGGGTGCTCCGGTTTCCTCCCGCATGCCAAAGACTTGCAGGTTGGTAGGTTAATTGACCATTATAAATTGCCCCCAGTATAGGTAGGTGGCAGGGAAAAATATCGGGACCGGTGGGGATGTCATTGGAATATGGGATTCGTGTAGGATTAGTATAAATGGTTGGTTGATGGTCGGCACAGACTCGGTGGGCCGAAGGGCCTGTTTCAGTGCTGTATCTCGAAACTAAACGAAATACTGACACCTGGAGTCACAGACACACACAGACACCCAGTAACACGCACTGATACACAGTAACACAGACATGCACTGATCCCCAGTCAGACAGACACAAACTGACAACAAGTAACAAAGACATACACTTGCACCAAGTAACAAAGACATGCACTGACACCCAGTAACTAAGACATAAAATGACACCAAGTCACACATACACTGACACCAAGTAACAAAGAGATACACTTACACCAAGTAACAAAGACATACACTGATACCCAGTAACACAGACACACACTTACACCAAGTAACAAAGACATACACTGACACCAAGTAACACAGACATACACTGACCCCCAGGAACACAGACATACACTGATACCCAGTAACACAGACAGACACTTGCACCAAGTATCAAAGATATGCACTGTCACCAGGTAATGAAGACATACACTGACACCGAGTAACAAAGACATCCACTGACAACAAGTCACAAACACATACACTGACACCAGTTCACAAAGACACACACTGACACCCTGTAAGAAAGACATACACTGACACCAAGTAACAAAGACATACACTGATACCCAGTATCACAGACACACACTGACACCAAGTAACAAAGACATACACGGACACCAAGTAACAAAGACATACACTTACACCAAGTAACAAAGACACACACTTACACCAAGGAACAGAGACATACACTGACACCAAGTTACAAAGACACACACTAACACCAAGTAACAAAGACAGACAATTACACCAAGTAATTTGACATACACTGACACCAAGTAACAAAGAGATGCACTGATACTCAGTAACAGAGACACACACTGACACCAAGTAACAAAGACATACACGGACACCAAGTAACAAAGACATACACTTACACGAAGTATTTTGACATACACTGAAACCAAGTAACAAAGACATACACTGATACCCAGTAACACAGACACACACTTACACCAAGTAACAAAGACACACACTTACACCAAGTAACACAGACACACACTGAGAGCCAGTCAGACAAACAAACACACTGACACCCAGGAACACAGACACACACTGACACCAAGAAACAAAGACATAAAATGACACCAAGTCACAAAGACACACACTGATACCCAGTAATAAAGACATACACTGACTCCAAGTCACAAAGACATACACTGATACCCAGGAACACAGAAACACACTGACACCCAGTAACAAAGACATACACTGATACCAAGTCAGAAAGACATACACTGATACCCAGTAACACAGACACAAACTGACAGCCAGTAACAAAGACATACACAGACACCAAGTAACAAAGACACACACTTACACCAAGTAACACAGACACACACTGACACCCAGTAACACAGACACACACTTACACCAAGTAACAAAGACATACACTGAAACCAAGTCACAAAGACACACACTGACACCAAGTAACAAAGACTTACACTGATTCCAAGTAACAAAGACATACACTGATACCAAGTCACAAAGACATACACTGATGCCCAGAAAAACAGACACATACTGACACCAAGTAAAAAAGACATACACTGACACCAAGTAACAAAGACATACACTTACACCAAATAACAAAGACACACACTTACACCAAGTAACAAAGACACACAATTACACCAAGTAACAAAGACATACACTTACACCAAGTATTTTGACATGCACTGACACCAAGTAACAAAGACATACACTGATACCCAGTAACACAGACGCACACTTACACCAAGTAACAAAGACATACACTGACACCAAGTCACAAAGACGCACACTGACACCCAGTAACAGAGACATACACTGACACCAAGTAACAAAGAAATACACTGATACCCAGTAACACAGACACACACTTACACCAAGTAACAAAGACATACACTGACACCAAGTCACAAAGACACACACTGACACCCAGTGACAAAGACAAACACTGACACCAAGTCACAAAGACATACACTGATACCCAGTAACAAAGAAATACACTGATACCCAGTAACACAGACACACACTTACACCAAGTAACAAAGACACACACTAATTCCCAGTAACACAGACACACACTTGCACCAAGTAACAATGACATGCACTGACACCCAGTAACACAGACACACACGGACATCAAGTAACAAAGACACACACTTACACCAAGTAACACAGACACACACTGACAGCCAGTAAGACAAACAAACACACTGACACCCAGTAGCAGAGACACACACTGACAACAAGTGACACAGATACACAGTGGGCGGCACAGTGGCGCAGTGGTTAGCACTGCAGCCTCACAGCTCCAGGGATCCGGGTTCGATTCTGGGTACTGCCTGTGCGGAGTTTGCAAGTTCTCCCTGTGTCTGCGTGGGTTTCCTCCGGGTGCTCCGGTTTCCTCCCACATGCCAAAGACTTGCAGGTTGGTAGGTTAATTGGCCATTATAAATTGCCCCCAGTATAGGTAGGTGGCAGGGAAAAATATCGGGACCGGTGGGGATGTCATTGGAATATGGGATTCCTGTAGGATTAGTATAAATGGTTGGTTGATGGTCGGCACAGACTCGGTGGGCCGAAGGGACTGTTTCAGTGCTGTATCTCGAAACTAAACGAAATACTGACACCTGGAGTCACAGACACACACAGACACCCAGTAACTAAGACATACAATGACACCAAGTCACAAACACATACACTGACACCAAGTAACAAAGAGATACACTTACACCAAGTAACAAAGACAAACACTGATACCCAGTAACACAGACACACACTTACACCAAGTAACAAAGACATACAATTGCAGCAAGTAACAAAGACACACACTTACACCAAGTAACACAGATATACAATGACACCAAGTAACAAAGACATGCACTGATACCCTGTAACACAGACACACACTTGCACCAAGTAACACAGACATCCACTGACACCAAGTAACAAAGACATACACTGATACCCAGTAACACAGACACACACTTACACCAGGTAACACAGACATACACTGACACCAAGTAACAAAGACATGCACTGATACCCAGTAAAACAGACACACACTTGCACCAACTAACACAGACATACACTGACACCAAGCAACAAAGACATACACTGATACCCAGTTACACAGACACACACTTACACCAAGTAACAAAGACATAAACTGACACCCAGTAACACAGACACACAAGGACACCAAGTAACAAAGACATACACTGATACTCAGTAACAGAGACACACACAGACACCAAGTAACAAAGACATACACGGACACCAAGTAACAAAGACATACACTTACACCAAGAATTTTGACATACACTGACACCAAGTAACAAAGACATACACTGATACCCAGTAACACAGACACACACTTACACCAAGTAACAAAGAAATACACTGACACCAAGTCACAAAGACACACACTGACACCCAGTAACAAGGACTTACACTGACACCAAGTAACAAAGACATACACTGATACCCAGTAACACAGACACAAACTTACACCAAGTAACAAAGACATACACTGACACCAAGTCACAAAGACATACATTGACACCCAGTAACAAAGACATACACTGATACCCAGTAACACAGACACACGCTTACACCAAGTAACAAAGACACACAATGATACCCAGTAACACAGACACATACTTACACCAAGTAACAAAGACATACACTGACACCCAGTAACAAAGACATGCACTGACAGCCAGTAACACGGACACACACGGACACCAAGTAACAAAGACACACACTTACACCAAGTAACACAGACACACACTGACAGCCAGTATGACAAACAAACACACTGACACCCAATAACGCAGACACACACTGACACCAAGTAACAAAGACATACACTTACACCAAGTAACAAAGACAGATACTTACACCAAGTAACACAGGCATACACTGACACCAAGTAACACAGACACACACTTACACCAGGTAACAAAAACATACACTTACACCGAGTAACACAGACATACACTTACACACATATTTTGACATGCACTTACACCAAGTAACAAACACATACACTGACACCAAGTAACAAAGACATCCACGTACACCAAGTAACAAAGACATATACTGATACACAGTAACACAGACACACACTGACACCAAGTCACAAAGACACACACTGATACCCAGTAACAAAGACATACACTGACACCAAGTCACAAAGACATACACTGATACACAGACACACACTTACACCAAGTAACACAGACATACACTGACACCAAGTAACAAAGACATACACTGATACCCAGTATCACAGACACACAATTACAACAAGTAACAAAGACATACACTGACACCAAGTCACAAAGACACACACTGACACCCAGTAACAAAGACATACACTGACACCAAGTCACAAAGACATACACTGATACCAAGTAACAAAGACATACACTGATACCCAGTAACACAGACGCACACTTACACCAAGTAACAAAGAAATACACTTACACCAAGTAACACAGACATACACTTACACCAAGTATTTTGGCATACACTTACACCAAGTAACAAAGACATACACTGACACCAAGTAACAAAGACTTACACTGATTCCAAGTAACAAAGACATACACTGATACCAAGTCACAAAGACATACACTGATGCCCAGAAAAACAGACACATACCGACACCAAGTAAAAAAGACATACACTGACACCAAGTAACAAAGACATACACTTACACCAAATAACAAAGACACACACTTACACCAAGTAACAAAGACACACAATTACACCAAGTAACAAAGACATACACTTACACCAAGTATTTTGACATGCACTGACACCAAGTAACAAAGACATACACTGATACCCAGTAACACAGACGCACACTTACACCAAGTAACAAAGACATACACTGACACCAAGTCACAAAGACGCACACTGACACCCAGTAACAGAGACATACACTGACACCAAGTAACAAAGAAATACACTGATACCCAGTAACACAGACACACACTTACACCAAGTAACAAAGACATACACTGACACCAAGTCACAAAGACACACACTGACACCCAGTGACAAAGACAAACACTGACACCAAGTCACAAAGACATACACTGATACCCAGTAACAAAGAAATACACTGATACCCAGTAACACAGACACACACTTACACCAAGTAACAAAGACACACACTAATTCCCAGTAACACAGACACACACTTGCACCAAGTAACAATGACATGCACTGACACCCAGTAACACAGACACACACGGACATCAAGTAACAAAGACACACACTTACACCAAGTAACACAGACACACACTGACAGCCAGTAAGACAAACAAACACACTGACACCCAGTAGCAGAGACACACACTGACAACAAGTGACACAGATACACAGTGGGCGGCACAGTGGCGCAGTGGTTAGCACTGCAGCCTCACAGCTCCAGGGATCCGGGTTCGATTCTGGGTACTGCCTGTGCGGAGTTTGCAAGTTCTCCCTGTGTCTGCGTGGGTTTCCTCCGGGTGCTCCGGTTTCCTCCCACATGCCAAAGACTTGCAGGTTGGTAGGTTAATTGGCCATTATAAATTGCCCCCAGTATAGGTAGGTGGCAGGGAAAAATATCGGGACCGGTGGGGATGTCATTGGAATATGGGATTCGTGTAGGATTAGTATAAATGGTTGGTTGATGGTCGGCACAGACTCGGTGGGCCGAAGGGACTGTTTCAGTGCTGTATCTCGAAACTAAACGAAATACTGACACCTGGAGTCACAGACACACACAGACACCCAGTAACTAAGACATACAATGACACCAAGTCACAAACACATACACTGACACCAAGTAACAAAGAGATACACTTACACCAAGTAACAAAGACAAACACTGATACCCAGTAACACAGACACACACTTACACCAAGTAACAAAGACATACAATTGCAGCAAGTAACAAAGACACACACTTACACCAAGTAACACAGATATACAATGACACCAAGTAACAAAGACATGCACTGATACCCAGTAACACAGACACACACTTGCACCAAGTAACACAGACATCCACTGACACCAAGTAACAAAGACATACACTGATACCCAGTAACACAGACACACACTTACACCAGGTAACACAGACATACACTGACACCAAGTAACAAAGACATGCACTGATACCCAGTAAAACAGACACACACTTGCACCAAGTAACACAGACATACACTGACACCAAGCAACAAAGACATACACTGATACCCAGTTACACAGACACACACTTACACCAAGTAACAAAGACATAAACTGACACCCAGTAACACAGACACACAAGGACACCAAGTAACAAAGACATACACTGATACTCAGTAACAGAGACACACACAGACACCAAGTAACAAAGACATACACGGACACCAAGTAACAAAGACATACACTTACACCAAGAATTTTGACATACACTGACACCAAGTAACAAAGACATACACTGATACCCAGTAACACAGACACACACTTACACCAAGTAACAAAGAAATACACTGACACCAAGTCACAAAGACACACACTGACACCCAGTAACAAGGACTTACACTGACACCAAGTAACAAAGACATACACTGATACCCAGTAACACAGACACAAACTTACACCAAGTAACAAAGACATACACTGACACCAAGTCACAAAGACATACATTGACACCCAGTAACAAAGACATACACTGATACCCAGTAACACAGACACACGCTTACACCAAGTAACAAAGACACACAATGATACCCAGTAACACAGACACATACTTACACCAAGTAACAAAGACATACACTGACACCCAGTAACAAAGACATGCACTGACAGCCAGTAACACGGACACACACGGACACCAAGTAACAAAGACACACACTTACACCAAGTAACACAGACACACACTGACAGCCAGTATGACAAACAAACACACTGACACCCAATAACGCAGACACACACTGACACCAAGTAACAAAGACATACACTTACACCAAGTAACAAAGACAGATACTTACACCAAGTAACACAGGCATACACTGACACCAAGTAACACAGACACACACTTACACCAGGTAACAAAAACATACACTTACACCGAGTAACACAGACATACACTTACACACATATTTTGACATGCACTTACACCAAGTAACAAACACATACACTGACACCAAGTAACAAAGACATCCACGTACACCAAGTAACAAAGACATATACTGATACACAGTAACACAGACACACACTGACACCAAGTCACAAAGACACACACTGATACCCAGTAACAAAGACATACACTGACACCAAGTCACAAAGACATACACTGATACACAGACACACACTTACACCAAGTAACACAGACATACACTGACACCAAGTAACAAAGACATACACTGATACCCAGTATCACAGACACACAATTACAACAAGTAACAAAGACATACACTGACACCAAGTCACAAAGGCACACACTGACACCCAGTAACAAAGACATACACTGACACCAAGTCACAAAGACATACACTGATACCAAGTAACAAAGACATACACTGATACCCAGTAACACAGACGCACACTTACACCAAGTAACAAAGAAATACACTTACACCAAGTAACACAGACATACACTTACACCAAGTATTTTGGCATACACTTACACCAAGTAACAAAGACATACACTGACAACCAGTATCAAAGACATCCACTGACAACAAGTCACAAACACATACACTGACACCAAGTAACAAAGATATACACTGACACCAAGTAACAAAGTCATACACTGATACCCAGTATCACAGACACATAATGACACCAAGTAACAAAGACATACACTGACACCAACTCACAAAGACACACACTGACACCCAGTAACAAAGACATACACTGACACCAAGTCACAAAGACATACACTGATCCCCAATAACACAGACGCACACTTACACCAATTAACAAAGACATACACTGACACCAAGTAACAAAGACATGCACTTACACCAAGTAACAAAGACACACACTTACACCAAGGAACACAGACAGACACTGACACCAAGTAACAAAGACACATACTTAAACCGAGAAACAAAGACAGACAATTACACCAAGTAACAAAGACATACACTTACACCAAGTATTTTGACATACACTTGCACCAAGTAACAAAGACATGCACTGACACCCTGTAACTAAGACATACAATGACACCAAGTCACAAACACATACACTGACACCAAGTAACAAAGACATACACTTACACCAAGTAACAAAGACAGACACTGATACCCAGGAAAACAGACAAACACTTACACCAAGTAACACAGACACACACTTACACCAAGTAACAAAGACATACACTTACACCAAGTAACACAGATATACACTGACACCAAGTAACAAAGACATACAATTGCAGCAAGTAACAAAGACACACACTTACACCAAGTAACACAGATATACAATGACACCAAGTAACAAAGACATGCACTGATACCCAGTAACACAGACACACACTTGCACCAAGTAACACAGATATACACTGACACCAAGTAGCAAAGACATACACTGATACCCAGTAACACAGACACACACTTACACCAGGTAACACAGACATACACTGACACCAAGTAACAAAGACATGCACTGATACCCAGTAACACAGACACACACTTGCACCAAGTAACACAGACATACACTGACACCAAGTAACAAAGACATACACTGATACCCAGTAACACAGACACACACTTACACCAAGTAACAAAGACAGACACTGATACCCAGTAACACAGACACACACTTACACCAAATAACAAAGACATACACTGACACCAAGTAACAAAGACATAAACTGAAACCCAGTAACACAGACACACAAGGACCCAAAGTAACAAAGACATACACTGATACTCAGTAACAGAGACACAGACTGACACCAAGTAACAAAGACATACACGGACACCAAGTAACAAAGACATACACTTACACCAAGTATTTTGACATACACTGACACCAAGTAACAAAGACATACACTGATACCCAGTAACACAGACACACACTTACACCAAGTAACAAAGAAATACACTGTCACCAAGTCACAAAGACACACACTGACACCCAGTAACAAAGACTTACACTGACACCAAGTAACAAAGACATACACTGTTACCCAGTAACACAGACACACACTTACACCAAGTAACAAAGATATACACTGACACCAAGTCACAAAGACAGACATTGACACCCAGTAACAAAGACATACACTGATACCCAGTAACACAGACACACGCTTACACAAAGTAACAAAGACACACACTGATACCCAGTAACACAGACACATACTTACACCAAGTAACAAAGACATACACTGACACCCAGTAACAAAGACATGCACTCACAGCCAGTAACACAGACACACACGGACACCAAGTAACGAAGACACACACTTACACCAAGTAACACAGACACACACTGACAGCCAGTAAGACAAACAAACACACTGACACCCAGTAACACAGAGACACACTGACACCAAGTAACAAAGACTCACACTTACACCAAGTAACACAGACACACACTGACAGCCAGTAAGACAAACAAACACACTGACACCCAGTTGCAGAGACACACACTGACAACAAGTAACAAAGATACACACTGGGCGGCACAGTGTCGCAGTGGTTAGCACTGCAGCCTCACAGCTCCAGGGACCCGGGTTTCGATTCTGGGTACTGCCTGTGCGGAGTTTGCAAGTTCTCCCTGTGTCTGCGTGGGTTTCCTCCGGGTCCTCCGGTTTCCTCCCACATGCCAAAGACTTGCAGGTTGGTAGGTTAATTGGCCATTATAAATTGCCCCCAGTATAGGTAGGTGGTAGGGAAAAATATCGGGGATGTTATTGGAATATGGGATTCGTGTAGGATTAGTATAAATGGTTGGTTGATGGTCGGCACAGACTCGGTGGGCCGAAGGGCCTGTTTCAGTGCTGTATCTCGAAACTAAACTAAATACTGACACCTGGAGTCACAGACACACAATGACACCCAGTAACACGCACTGATACACAGTAACACAGACATACAATGATCCCCAGTAAGACAGACACAAACTGACAACAAGTAACAAAGAAATACACTTACACCAAGTAACAAAGACACATACTTAAACCAAGAAACAAAGACAGACAATTACACCAAGTAACAAAGACATACACTTACACCAAGTATTTTGACATACACTTGCACCAAGCAACAAAGACATGCACTGACACCCAGTAACTAAGACATACAATGACACCAAGTCACAAACACATACACTGACACCAAGTAACAAAGACATACACTTACACCAAGGAACAAAGACACACACTTACACCAAGTAACAAAGACAGACAATTACACCAAGTATCAGAGACATACACTGACACCAAGTATTATGACATACACAGACACCAAGTAACAAAGACATACACTGACTCCAAGTAACAAAGACATACACTGATACCAAGTCACAAAGACAGACACTGATGCCCAGTAACACAGACACACACTGACACCAAGTAAAAAAGACATACACTGACACCAAGTAGCAAAGAAATACTCTGATACCCAGTAACACAGACACACACTTACACCAAGTAACAAAACATACACTGACACCAAGTCACAAAGACACACACTGACACCCAGTAACAAAGACATACACTGACACCAAGTCACAAAGACATACACTGATACCCAGTAACTCAGACACACACTTTCACCAAGTGACAATGACATGCACTGACACCCAGTAACACAGACACACACGGACACCAAGTAACAAAGACACACACTTACACCAAGTAACACAGACACACACTGACAGCCAGTAAGACAAACAAACACACCGACACCCAGTTGCAGAGACACACACTGACAACAAGTAACATAGATACACACTGGGCGGCAAAGTGGCGCAGTGGTTAGCACTACAGCCTCACAGCTCCAGGGACCCGGGTTCGATTCTGGGTACTGCCTGCGCGGTGTTTGCAAGTTATCCCTGTGTCTGCGTGTGTTACCTGCGGGTGCTCCGGAATCCTCCCACATGCCAAAGACGTGCAGGTTGGTAGCTTAATTGGCCATTATAAATTGCCCCTAGTATAGATAGGTTGTCGGGAAATATATCGGGACAAGTGGGGATGTTATTGGAATATGGGATTCGTGTAGGATGAGTATAAATGTTTGGTTGATGGTCGGCACAGACTCGGTGGGCCGGAGGGCCTGTTTCAGTGCTGTATCACCAAACTAAACTAAATACTGACACCTGGTGTCACAGACACACACTGACACCCAGTAACACACACTGATCCACAGTAAAAAAGACATGCACTGATACCCAGTAACACAGACACACACTTACACCAAGTAACAAAGACATACACAGACACCAAGTCACAAAGACACACACTGACACCCAGTAACAAAGACATACACTGACACCAAGTAACAAAGAGATACACTGATACCCAGTTACAAAGACACCCACTTTTCACCAAGTAACAAAGACATCCACTGACACCAAGTCACAAAGACATACACTGATACCCAGTAACACAGACGCACACTTGCACCAAGTAACAATGATATGCACTGACACCCAGGAGCACAGACACACACGGACATCAAGTAACACAGACATGCACTTACTCCAAGTATTTTGACATACACTTACACCAAGTAACAAAGACACATACTTAAACCAAGAAACAAAGACAGACTATTACACCAAGTAACAAAGACATGCACTTACTCCAAGTATTTTGACATACACTTGCACCAAGTAACAAAGAAATACACTGATACCCAGTAACACAGACACACACTTACACCAAGTAACAAAGACATACACTGACACCAAGTCACAAAGACACACACTGACACCCAGTAACAAAGACATACTCTGACACCAAGTCACAAAGACATACACTGATACCCAGTAACAAAGAAATACACTGATACCCAGTAACACAGACACACACTTACACCAAGTAACAAAGACACACACTAATTCCCAGTAACACAGACACACACTTACACCAAGTAACAATGATATGCACTGACAGCCAGTAACACAGACACACACGGACATCAAGTAACAAACACACACGCTTACACCAAGTAACACAGACACACACTGACTGCCAGTAAGACAAACAAACACACTGACACCCAGTAGCAGAGACACACACTGACAACAAGTGACACAGATACACACTGGGTGGCACAGTGGCGCAGTGGTTAGTACTGCAGCATCACAGCTCCAGGGACCCGGGTTCGATTCTGGGTACTGCCTGTGCGGAGTTTGCAAGTTCTCCCTGTGTCTGCGTGGGTTTCCTCCGGGTGCTCCGGTTTCCTCCCACATGCCAAAGACTTGCAGGTTGGTAGGTTAATTGGCCATTATAAATTGCCCCTAGTAGAGGTAGATGGTAGGGAAATATATAGGGACCGGTGGGGATGTTATTGGAATATGGGATTCGTGTAGGATTAGTATAAATGGTTGGTTGATGGTCGGCTCAGACTCGGTGGGCCGAATGGCATGTTTCAGTGCTGTATCTCTGAACTAAACTAAATACTGACTCCTAGTGTCACAGACACACAATTACACCAATTTCAAAGACAGACACTGATACCCAGTAACACAGACACACACTGACAACGAGTTAGAAACACACACTGACACCAAGTAACAAAGGCATACACTGATACCCAGAATCACAGACACTCACTTACACCAAGTCACAAAGACACACACTGACACCAAGTAACACAGACACACACTGATACCAAGTCACAAAGACATACACTGATACCCAGTAACACAGACACACACTGACACCCAGGAACAAAGACATGCACTGATACAAAGTCACAAAGACATACACTGATACCCAGTAACACAGACACACACTGACACCCAGCAACAAAGAAATACACTGACACCAAGCAACAAACAAATACACTTACACCAAGTAACAAAGACACACACTTACACCAAGGAACACAGACATACACTGACACCAAGTAGCAAAGACATACACTGACACTAAGTATTTTGACATACACTGACACCAAGTAACAAAGACATACACTGACACCAAGTCACAAAGACGCACACTTACACCCAGTAACAAAGACATACAATTGCAGCAAGTAACAAAGACACACACTTACACCAAGTAACACAGATATACAATGACACCAAGTAACAAAGACATGCACTGAAACCCAGTAACAAAGACACACACGGACACCAAGTGACAAAGACACACACTTACACCAAGTAACACAGACATACACTGATACCCAGTAACACAGACACACACTTGCACCAAGTAACACAGACATACACTGACACCAAGTCACAAAGACATACACTGATACCCAGTAACTAAGACATACAATGACACCAAGTCACAAACACATACACTGACACCAAGTAACAAAGACATACACTTACACCAAGGAACAAAGACACACACTTACACCAAGTAACAAAGACAGACAATTACACCAAGTATCAGAGACATACACTGACACCAAGTATTATGACATACACAGACACCAAGTAACAAAGACATACACTGACTCCAAGTAACAAAGACATACACTGATACCAAGTCTCAAAGACAGACACTGATGCCGAGTAACACAGACACACACTGACACCAAGTAAAAAAGACATACACTGACACCAAGTAACAGAGACACACACTGACACCAAGTAGCAAAGAAATACTCTGATACCCAGTAACACAGACACACACTTACACCAAGTAACAAAACATACACTGACACCAAGTCACAAAGACACACACTGACACCCAGTAACAAAGACATACACTGACACCAAGTCACAAAGACATACACTGATACCCAGTAACTCAGACACACACTTTCACCAAGTGACAATGACATGCACTGACACCCAGTAACACAGACACACACGGACACCAAGTAACAAAGACACACACTTACACCAAGTAACACAGACACACACTGACAGCCAGTAAGACAAACAAACACACCGACACCCAGTTGCAGAGACACACACTGACAACAAGTAACATAGATACACACTGGGCGGCAAAGTGGCGCAATGGTTAGCACTACAGCATCACAGCTCCAGGGACCCGGGTTCGATTCTGGGTACTGCCTGCGCGGTGTTTGCAAGTTCTCCCTGTGTCTGCGTGGGTTTCCTCCGGGTGCTCCGGAATCCTCCCACATGCCAAAGACTTGCAGGTTGGTAGCTTAATTGGCCATTATAAATTGCCCCTAGTATAGATAGGTTGTCGGGAAATATATCGGGACAAGTGGGGATGTTATTGGAATATGCGATTCGTGTAGGATGAGTATAAATGTTTGGTTGATGGTCGGCACAGACTCGGTGGGCCGGAGGGCCTGTTTCAGTGCTGTATCACCAAACTAAACTAAATACTGACACCTGGTGTCACAGACACACACTGACACCCAGTAACACACACTGATACACAGTAAAAAAGACATGCACTGATACCCAGTAACACAGACACACACTTACACCAAGTAACAAAGACATACACAGACACCAAGTCACAAAGACACACACTGACACCCAGTAACAAAGACATACACTGACACCAAGTAACAAAGAGATACACTGATACCCAGTAACAAAGACACCCACTTTTCACCAAGTAACAAAGACATACACTGACACCAAGTCACAAAGACATACACTGATACCCAGTAACACAGACGCACACTTGCACCAAGTAACAATGATATGCACTGACACCCAGGAACACAGACACACACGGACATCAAGTAACACAGACATGCACTTACTCCAAGTATTTTGACATACACTTACACCAAGTAACAAAGACACATACTTAAACCAAGAAACAAAGACAGACTATTACACCAAGTAACAAAGACATACACTTACTCCAAGTATTTTGACATACACTTGCACCAAGTAACAAAGAAATACACTGATACCCAGTAACACAGACACACACTTACACCAAGTAACAAAGACATACACTGACACCAAGTCACAAAGACACACACTGACACCCAGTAACAAAGACATACACTGACACCAAGTCACAAAGACATACACTGATACCCAGTAACAAAGAAATACACTGATACCCAGTAACACAGACACACACTTACACCAAGTAACAAAGATACACACTAATTCCCAGTAACACAGACACACACTTACACCAAGTAAGAATGATATGCACTGACAGCCACTAACACAGACACACACGGACATCAAGTAACAAACACACACACTTACACCAAGTAACACAGACACACACTGACTGCCAGTAAGACAAACAAACACACTGACACCCAGTAGCAGAGACACACACTGACAACAAGTGACACAGATACACACTGGGTGGCACAGTGGCGCAGTGGTTAGTACTGCAGCATCACAGCTCCAGGGACCCGGGTTCGATTCTGGGTACTGCCTGTGCGGAGTTTGCAAGTTCTCCCTGTGTCTGCGTGGGTTTCCTCCGGGTGCTCCGGTTTCCTCCCACATGCCAAAGACTTGCAGGTTGGTAGGTTAATTGGCCATTATAAATTGCCCCTAGTATAGGTAGATGGTAGGGAAATATATAGGGACCGGTGGGGATGTTATTGGAATATGGGATTCGTGTAGGATTAGTATAAATGGTTGGTTGATGGTCGGCTCAGACTCGGTGGGCCGAAGGGCATGTTTCAGTGCTGTATCTCTGAACTAAACTAAATACTGACACCTAGTGTCACAGACACACAATTACACCAATTTCAAAGACAGACACTGATACCCAGTAACACAGACACACACTGACAACGAGTTAGAAACACACACTGACACCAAGTAACAAAGGCATACACTGATACCCAGAATCACAGACACTCACTTACACCAAGTCACAAAGACACACACTGACACCAAGTAACACAGACACACACTGATACCAAGTCACAAAGACATACACTGATACCCAGTAACACAGACACACACTGACACCCAGTAACAAAGACATGCACTGATACAAAGTCACAAAGACATACACTGATACCCAGTAACACAGACACACACTGACAACGAGTTAGAAACACACACTGACACCAAGTAACAAAGGCATACACTGATACCCAGAATCACAGACACTCACTTACACCAAGTCACAAAGACACACACTGACACCAAGTAACACAGACACACACTGATACCAAGTCACAAAGACATACACTGATACCCAGTAACACAGACACACACTGACACCCAGTAACAAAGACATGCACTGATACAAAGTCACAAAGACATACACTGATACCCAGTAACACAGACACACACTGACACCCAGCAACAAAGACATACACTGACACCAAGCAACAAACAAATACACTTACACCAAGTAACAAAGACACACACTTACACCAAGGAACACAGACATACACTGACACCAAGTAGCAAAGACATACACTGACACTAAGTATTTTGACATACACTGACACCAAGTAACAAAGACATACACTGATACCCAGTAACACAGACACACACTTGCACCAAGTAACAAAGACATACACTGACACCAAGTCACAAAGACGCACACTTACACCCAGTAACAAAGACATACAATTGCAGCAAGTAACAAAGACACACACTTACACCAAGTAACACAGATATACAATGACACCAAGTAACAAAGACATGCACTGAAACCCAGCAACAAAGACACACACGGACACCAAGTGACAAAGACACACACTTACACCAAGTAACACAGACATACACTGATACCCAGTAACACAGACACACACTTGCACCAAGTAACACAGATATACACTGACACCAAGTCACAAAGACATACACTGATACCCAGTAACTAAGACATACAATGACACCAAGTCACAAACACATACACTGACACCAAGTAACAAAGACATACACTTACACCAAGGAACAAAGACACACACTTACACCAAGTAACAAAGACAGACAATTACACCAAGTATCAGAGACATACACTGACACCAAGTATTATGACATACACAGACACCAAGTAACAAAGACATACACTGACTCCAAGTAACAAAGACATACACTGATACCAAGTCACAAAGACAGACACTGATGCCGAGTAACACAGACACACACTGACACCAAGTAAAAAAGACATACACTGACACCAAGTAACAGAGACACACACTGACACCAAGTAGCAAAGAAATACTCTGATACCCAGTAACACAGACACACACTTACACCAAGTAACAAAACATACACTGACACCAAGTCACAAAGACACACACTGACACCCAGTAACAAAGACATACACAGACACCAAGTCACAAAGACATACACTGATACCCAGTAACTCAGACACACACTTTCACCAAGTGACAATGACATGCACTGACACCCAGTAACACAGACACACACGGACACCAAGTAACAAAGACACACACTTACACCAAGTAACACAGACACACACTGACAGCCAGTAAGACAAACAAACACACCGACACCCAGTTGCAGAGACACACACTGACAACAAGTAACATAGATACACACTGGGCGGCAAAGTGGCGCAGTGGTTAGCACGACAGCCTCACAGCTCCAGGGACCCGGGTTCGATTCTGGGTACTGCCT
Source organism: Heterodontus francisci (assembly GCF_036365525.1). Taxonomy (NCBI): domain Eukaryota; kingdom Metazoa; phylum Chordata; class Chondrichthyes; order Heterodontiformes; family Heterodontidae; genus Heterodontus; species Heterodontus francisci. Next base: position 352,499 of record NW_027141112.1, on the reverse strand, counting down.
GCGCGGTGTTTGCAAGTTCTCCCTGTGTCTGCGTGGGTTTCCTCCGGGTGCTCCGGAATCCTCCCACATGCCAAAGACTTGCAGGTTGGTAGCTTAATTGGCCATTATAAATTGCCCCTAGTATAGATAGGTTGTCGGGAAATATATCGGGACAAGTGGGGATGTTATTGGAATATGGGATTCGTGTAGGATGAGTATAAATGTTTGGTTGATGGTCGGCACAGACTCGGTGGGCCGGAGGGCCTGTTTCAGTGCTGTATCACCAAACTAAACTAAATACTGACACCTGGTGTCACAGACACACACTGACACCCAGTAACACACACTGATACACAGTAAAAAAGACATGCACTGATACCCAGTAACACAGACACACACTTACACCAAGTAACAAAGACAGACACCAAGTCACAAAGACACACACTGACACCCAGTAACAAAGACATACACTGACACCAAGTAACAAAGAGATACACTGATACCCAGTAACAAAGACACCCACTTTTCACCAAGTAACAAAGACATACACTGACACCAAGTCACAAAGACATACACTGATACCCAGTAACACAGACGCACACTTGCACCAAGTAACAATGATATGCACTGACACCCAGGAACACAGACACACACGGACATCAAGTAACACAGACATGCACTTACTCCAAGTATTTTGACATACACTTACACCAAGTAACAAAGACACATACTTAAACCAAGAAACAAAGACAGACTATTACACCAAGTAACAAAGACATACACTTACTCCAAGTATTTTGACATACACTTGCACCAAGTAACAAAGAAATACACTGATACCCAGTAACACAGACACACACTTACACCAAGTAACAAAGACATACACTAACACCAAGTCACAAAGACACACACTGACACCCAGTAACAAAGACATACTCTGACACCAAGTCACAAAGACATACACTGATACCCAGTAACAAAGAAATACACTGATACCCAGTAACACAGACACACACTTACACCAAGTAACAAAGATACACACTAATTCCCAGTAACACAGACACACACTTACACCAAGTAACAATGATATGCACTGACAGCCAGTAACACAGACACACACGGACATCAAGTAACAAACACACACACTTACACCAAGTAACACAGACACACACTGACTGCCAGTAAGACAAACAAACACACTGACACCCAGTAGCAGAGACACACACTGACAACAAGTGACACAGATACACACTGGGTGGCACAGTGGCGCAGTGGTTAGTACTGCAGCATCACAGCTCCAGGGACCCGGGTTCGATTCTGGGTACTGCCTGTGCGGAGTTTGCAAGTTCTCCCTGTGTCTGCGTGGGTTTCCTCCGAGTGCTCCGGTTTCCTCCCACATGCCAAAGACTTGCAGGTTGGTAGGTTAATTGGCCATTATAAATTGCCCCTAGTATAGGTAGATGGTAGGGAAATATATAGGGACCGGTGGGGATGTTATTGGAATATGGGATTCGTGTAGGATTAGTATAAATGGTTGGTTGATGGTCGGCGCAGACTCGGTGGGCCGAAGGGCATGTTTCAGTGCTGTATCTCTGAACTAAACTAAATACTGACACCTAGTGTCACAGACACACAATTACACCAATTTCAAAGACAGACACTGATACCCAGTAACACAGACACACACTGACAACGAGTTAGAAACACACACTGACACCAAGTAACAAAGGCATACACTGATACCCAGAATCACAGACACTCACTTACACCAAGTCACAAAGACACACACTGACACCAAGTAACACAGACACACACTGATACCAAGTCACAAAGACATACACTGATACCCAGTAACACAGACACACACTGACACCCAGTAACAAAGGCATGCACTGATACAAAGTCACAAAGACATACACTGATACCCAGTAACACAGACACACACTGACACCCAGCAACAAAGACATACACTGACACCAAGCAACAAACAAATACACTTACATCAAGTAACAAAGACACACACTTACACCAAGGAACACAGACATACACTGACACCAAGTAGCAAAGACATACACTGACACTAAGTATTTTGACATACACTGACACCAAGTAACAAAGACATACACTGATACCCAGTAACAAAGACATACAATTGCAGCAAGTAACAAAGACACACACTTACACCAAGTAACACAGATATACAATGACACCAAGTAACAAAGACATGCACTGAAACCCAGTAACAAAGACACACACGGACACCAAGTGACAAAGACACACACTTACACCAAGTAACACAGACATACACTGATACCCAGTAACACAGACACACACTTGCACCAAGTAACACAGACATACACTGACACCAAGTCACAAAGACATACACTGATACCCAGTATCACATACACACACTTACACCAAGTCACAAAGACACACACTGATACCCAGTAACACAGACACACACTTACACCAGGTAACGCAGACATACACTGACACCAAGTAACAAAGACATGCACTGATACCCAGTAACACAGACACACACTTGCACCAAGTAACATAGGCATACACTGACACCAAGTAACAAAGACATACACTGATACCCAGTATCACATAAACACACTTACACCAAGTCACAAAGACACACACTGATACTCAGTAACAGAGACACACACTGACACCAAGTAACAATGACATACACGGACACCAAGTAACAAAGACATACACTTACACCAAGTATTTTGACATACACTGACACCAAGTAACAAAGACATACACTGATACCCAGTAACACAGACACACACTTACACCCAGTAACAAAGACATACACTTACACCAAGTATTTTGACATACACTTGCACCAAGTAACAAAGACATGCACTGACACCCAGTAACTAAGACATACAATGACACCAAGTCACAAACACATGCACTGACACCAAGTAACAAAGACATACACTTACACCAAGTAACAAAGACAGACAATTACACCAAGTATCAAAGACATACACTGACACCAAGTATTATGACATACACTGACACCAAGTAACAAAGACATACACTGACACCAAGTCACAAAGACACACACTGACACCCAGTAACAAAGACTTACACTGACTCCAAGTAACAAAGACATACACTGATACCAAGTCACAAAGACATACACTTACACCAAGTATTTTGAGATACACTGACACCAAGTAACAAAGACGCACACTGACACCAAGGAACAAAGACAGACAATTACACCAAGTAACAAAGACATACACTTACACCACGTATTTTGACATACACGGGCACCAAGTAACAAAGACATACAGTGATACCCAGTAACACAGACGCACACTTACACCAAGTAACAAAGACATACACTGAAACCAAGTAACAAAGACATACACTGATACCAAGTCACAAAGACGTACACTGATGCCCAGTAACACAGACACACACTGACACCAAGTAAAAAAGACATACACTGACACCAAGTAACAAACACATACACTGACAGCAAGTAACAAAGACATACACGTACACCAAGTAACAAAGACATACACTGATACCCAGTAACACAGACACACACTGACACCAAGTCACAAAGACACACACTGACACCCAGTAACAAAGACATACACTGACACCAAGTCACAAAGACATACACTGATAGCCAGTAACAAAGACATACACTGATACCCAGTAACACAGACGCACACTTACACCAAGTAACAGAGACATACACTTACACCAAGTAACACAGACATACACTTACACCAAGTATTTTGGCATACACTTACACCGAGTAACAAAGACATACACTGACAACAAGTCACAAACACATACACTGACACCAAGTAACAAAGACATACACTTACACCAAGTAACACAGACATACATTGACACCAAGTAACAAAGTCATACACTGATACCCAGTATCACAGACACACACTGACACCAAGTAACAAAGACATACACTGACACCAAGTCACAAAGACATACACTGATACCCAGTTACAAAGACATACACTGATTCCCAGTAACACAGACGCACTCTTACACCAGGTAACAAAGACATACACTGACACCAAGTCACAAAGACATACACTGATACCCAGGAACACAGACACACTCTGACACCAAGTAACAAAGACATACACTTACACCAAGGAACACAGCCACACACTTACACCAAGTAACAAAGACAGACAATTACACCAAGTATCAAAGACATACACTGACACCGAGTATTATGACACACACTGACACCAAGTAACAAAGACATACACTGATACCCAGTAACACAGACACACACTTACACCAAGTAACAAAGACATACACTGACACCAAGTAACAAAGACATACACTTACACAAAGTAACAAAGACACACACTTTCACCAAGGAACACAGACATACACTGACACCAGGTAACAAAGACATACACTGATACCAAGTCACAAAGACATGCACTGATGCCCAGTAACACAGACACACACTGACACCAAGTAAGAAAGACGTACACTGACACCAAGTAACAAAGACATACACTTACACCAAGTAACAAAGACACACAATTACACCAAGGAACACAGACATACACTGACATCAAGTAACAAAGACACACAATTACACCAAGTAACAAAGACATACACTTACACTAAGTATTTTGACATACACTGACACCAGGTAACAAAGACATACACTGATACCCAGTAACAAAGACATACACTTACACCAAGTATTTTGACATACACTTGCACCAAGTAACAAAGACATGCACTGACACCCAGTAACTAAGACATACAATGACACCAAGTCACAAACACATGCACTGACACCAAGTAACAAAGACATACACTTACACCAAGTAACAAAGACAGACAATTACACCAAGTATCAAAGACATACACTGACACCAAGTATTATGACATACACTGACAACAAGTAACAAAGACATACACTGACACCAAGTCACAAAGACACACACTGACACCCAGTAACAAAGACTTACACTGACTCCAAGTAACAAAGACATACACTGATACCAAGTCACAAAGACATACACTTACACCAAGTATTTTGAGATACACTGACACCAAGTAACAAAGACGCACACTGACACCAAGGAACAAAGACAGACAATTACACCAAGTAACAAAGACATACGCTGATACCCAGTAACACAGACGCACACTTACACCAAGTAACAAAGACATACACTGACACCAAGTAACAAAGACATACACTGATACCAAGTCACAAAGACGTACACTGATGCCCAGTAACACAGACACACATGACACCAAGTAAAAAAGACATACACTGACACCAAGTAACAAACACATACACTGACACCAAGTAACAAAGACATACACGTACACCAAGTAACAAAGACATACACTGATACCCAGTAACACAGACACACACTGACACCAAGTCACAAAGACACACACTGACACCCAGTAACAAAGACATACACTGACACCAAGTCACAAAGACATACACTGATAGCCAGTAACAAAGACATACACTGATACCCAGTAACACAGACGCACACTTACACCAAGTAACAAAGTCATACACTGATACCCAGTATCACAGACACACACTGACACCAAGTAACAAAGACATACACTGACACCAAGTCACAAAGACATACACTGATACCCAGTTACAAAGACATACACTGATTCCCAGTAACACAGACGCACACTTACACAAAGTAACAAAGACACACACTTTCACCAAGGAACACAGACATACACTGACACCAGGTAACAAAGACATACACTGATACCAAGTCACAAAGACCTGCACTGATGCCCAGTAACACAGACACACACTGACACCAAGTAAGAAAGACGTACACTGACACCAAGTAACAAAGACATACACTTACACCAAGTAACACAGACACACAATTACACCAAGGAACACAGACATACACTGACATCAAGTAACAAAGACACACAATTACACCAAGTAACAAAGACATACACTTACACTAAGTATTTTGACATACACTGACACCGAGTAACAAAGACATACACTGACAACCAGTAACAAAGACATCCACTGACAACAAGTCACAAACACATACACTGACACCAAGTAACAAAGACATACGCTTACACCAAGTAACACAGACATACACTGACACCAAGTAACAAAATCATACACTGATACCCAGTATCACAGACACACACTGACACCAAGTAGCAAAGACATACACTGACACCAAGTCACAAAGACATACACTGATACCCAGTTACAAAGACATACACTGATTCCCAGTAACACAGACGCACACTTACACCAAGTAACAAAGACATACACTTACACCAAGTAACACAGACATACACTTACACCAAGTATTTTGACATACACTTACACCAAGTAACAAAGACAAACACTGACACCCAGTAACAAAGACATCCACTGACAACAAGTCACTAACACATACACTGACACCAAGTAAGAAAGACATACACTGATACCCAGTATCACATACACACACTGACACCAAGTCACAAAGACACACACTGACACCCAGTAACAAAGACATACACTGACACCAAGTCACAAAGACATACACTGATACCCAGGAACACAGACACACTATGACACCAAGTAACAAAGACATACACTTACACCAAGGAACACAGCCACACACTTACATCAAGTAACAAAGACAGACAATTACACCAAGTATCAAAGACATACAAAGACACCGAGTATTATGACACACACTGACACCAAGTAACAAAGACATGCACTGATGCCCAGTAACACAGACACACACTGACAACAAGTAAGAAAGACGTACACTGACACCAAGTAACAAAGACATACACTTACACCAAGTAACAAAGACACACAATTACACCAAGGAACACAGACATACACTGACATCAAGTAACAAAGACACACAATTACACCAAGTAACAAAGACATACACTTACACTAAGTATTTTGACATACACTGACACCAAGTAACAAAGACATACACTGATACCCAGTAACACAGACGCACACTTACACCAAGTAACAAAGACATACACTGACACCAAGTCACAAAGACGCACACTGACACCCAGTAACAGAGACATACACTGACACCAAGTAACAAAGAAATACACTGATACCCAGTAACACAGACACACACTTACACCAAGTAACAGAGACATACACTGACACCAAGTCACAAAGACACACACTGACACCCAGTAACAAAGACATACACTGACACCAAGTCACAAAGACATACACTGATACCTAGTAACAAAGAAATGCACTGATACCCAGTAACACAGACACACACTTACACCAAGTAACAATGACATGCACTGACACCCAGTAACACAGACACACACGGACACCATGTAACAAAGACACACACTTACACCAAGTAACACAGACACACACTGACAGCCAGTAAGACAAACAAACACACTGACACCCAGTAGCAGAGACACACACTGACAACAAGTAACGCAGATACTCACTGGGCGGCACAGTGGCGCAGTGGTTCGCACTGCAGCCTCACAGCGCCAGGGATTCGGGTTCGATTCTGGGTACTGCCTGTGCGGAGTTTGCAAGTTCTCCCTGTGTCTGCGTGGGTTTCCTCCGGGTGCTCCGGTTTCCTCCCACATGCCAAAGACTTGCAGGTTGGTAGGTTAATTGGCCATTTTAAATTGCCCCCAGTATAGGTAGGTGGTAGGGAAAAATATCGGGACCGGTGGGGATGTTATTGGAATATGGGATTCGTGTAGGATTAGTATAAATGGTTGGTTGATGGTCGGCACAGACTCGGTGGGCCGAAGGGCCTGTTTCAGTGCTGTATCTCGAAACTAAACTAAATACTGACACCTGGAGTCACAGACTCACACTGACACCCAGTAACACGCACTGATACACAGTAACACAGACATACACTGATCCCCAGTGAGACAGACACAAACTTACAACAAGTAACAAAGAAACATACTTAAACCAAGAAACAAAGACATACAATTACACCAAGTAACAAAGACATACACTTCCACCAAGTATTTTGACATACACTTGCACCAAGTAACAAAGACATGCACTGACACCCAGTAACTAAGACATACAATGACACCAAGTCACAAACACATGCACTGACACCAAGTAACAAAGACATACACTTACATCAAGTAACAAAGACAGACAATTACACCAAGTATCAAAGACATACACTGACACCAAGTCACAAAGACATACACTGATACCTAGTAACAAAGAAATACACTGATACCCAGTAACACAGACACACACTTACACCAAGTAACAAAGACAGACAATTACACCAAGTATCAAAGACATACACTGACACCAAGTATTATGACATACACTGACACCAAGTAACAAAGACATACACTGACACCAAGTCACAAAGAAACACACTGACACCCAGTAACAAAGACTTACACTAACTCCAAGTAACAAAGACATACACTGATACCAAGTCACAAAGACAAACACTTACACCACGTATTTTGAGATACACTGACACCAAGTAACAAAGACGCACACTGACACAAAGGAACAAAGACAGACAATTACACCAAGTAACAAAGACATACACTTACACCACGTATTTTGACATACACGGACACCAAGTAACAAAGACATACACTGATACCCAGTAACACAGACGCACACTTACACCAAGTAACAAAGACATACACTGACACCAAGTAACAAAGACATACACTGATACCAAGTCACAAAGACGTACACTGATGCCCAGTAACACAGACACACACCGACACCAAGTAAAAAAGACATACACTGACACCAAGTAACAAAGACATACACTTACACCAAGTAACAAAGACACACACTTACACCAAGGAACACAGACATACACTGACATCCAGCAACAAAGACACACACTTACACCAAGTAACAAAGACAGACAATTACACCAAGTCACAAAGACATACACTTACACCAAGTATTTTGACATACACTGATACCCCGTAACAAAGAAACACACTGACACCCAGTAGCAGAGACACACACTGACAACAAGTAACGCAGATACACACTGGGCGGCACAGTGGCACAGTGGTTAGCACTGCAGCTTCACAGCTCCAGCGACCCGGGTTCGATTCTGGGTACTGCCTGTGCGGAGTTTGCAAGTTCTCCCTGTGTCTGCGTGGGTTTCCTCCGGGTGCTCCGGTTTCCTCCCACATGCCAAAGACTTGCAGGTTGGTAGGTTAATTGGCCATTATAAATTGCCCCCAGTATAGGTAGGTGGCAGGGAAAAATATCGGGACCGGTGGGGATGTTATTGGAATATGGGATTCGTGTAGGATTAGTATAAATGGTTGGTTGATGGTCGGCACAGACTCGGTGGGCCGAAGGGCCTGTTTCAGTGCTGTATCTCGAAACTAAACTAAATACTGACAACTGGAGTCACAGACATACAATGACACCCAGTAACACGCACTGATACACAGTAACACAGACATACACTTGCACCAAGTAACACAGACATACACTGACACCCAGTAACACAGACACACACTTACACCAAGTAACACAGACATACACTGACACCAAGTAACAAAGACAGACACTGACACCCAGGAAAACAGACAAACACTTACACCAAGTAACACAGACACACACTTACACCAAGTAACAAAGACAGACAATTACACCAAGTATCAAAGACATACACTGACACCAAGTAACAAAGACATACACTGATACCCAGTAACACAGACACACACTTACACCAAGTAACAAAGACATACACTGACACCAAGTCACAAAGACACACACTGACACCCAGTAACAAAGACTTACACTGACTCCAAGTAACAAAGACATACACTGATACCAAGTCACAAAGACGTACACTGATGCCCAGTAACACGCACTGATACACAGTAACACAGACATACACTGATCCCAGTAACACGCACTGATACACAGTAACACAGACATACACTGATTCCCAGTAACACAGACACACACTGACACCAAGTAACAAAGACATACACTGATACCCAGTAACACAGACACACACTTACACCAAGTAACAAAGACATACACTTACACCAAGTAACAAAGACACACACTTACACCAAGGAACACAGACATACACTGACATCCAGCAACAAAGACACACACTTACACCAAGTAACAAAGACAGACAATTACACCAAGTCACAAAGACATACACTTACACCAAGTATTTTGACATACACTGATACCCCGTAACAAAGAAACACACTGACACCCAGTAACAAAGACATACACAGACACCAAGTCACAAAGACACACACTGATACCCAGTAACAAAGACATACACTGATACCCAGTAACACAGACGCACACTTACACCAAGTAACAAAGACATACACTTACACCAAGTAACACAGACATGCACTTACTCCAAGTATTTTGACATACACTTACACCAAGTAACAAAGACACATACTTAAACCAAGAAACAAAGACAGACAATTGCACCAAGCAACAAAGACATACACTTACTCCAACTATTTTGACATACACTTGCACCAAGTAACAAAGACATACACTGACACCAAGTCACAAAGACACACACTGACACCCAGTAACAAAGACATACACTGACACCAAGCCACAAAGACATACACTGATACCCAGTAACAAAGAAATATACTGATACCCAGTAACACAGACACACACTTACACCAAGTAACAATGACATGCACTGACATCAAGTAACACAGACACACACTGACAGCCAGTAAGACAAACAAACACACTGACACCCAGTAGCAGAGATACACACTGACAACAAGTGACACAGATACACACTGGGCGGCACAGTGGCGTAGTGGTTAGCACTGCAGCCTCACAGCTCCAGGGACCCGGGTTCGATTCTGGGTACTGCCTGTGCGGAGTTTGCAAGTTCTCCCAGTGTCTGCGTGGGTTTCCTCCGGGTGCTCCGGTATCCTCCCACATGCCAAAGACTTGCAGGTTGGCAGGTTAATTGGCCATTATAAATTGCCCCTAGTATAGGTAGGTGGTAGGGAAATATATAGGGACCGGTGGGGATGTTATTGGAATATGGGATTCGTGTAGGATTAGTATAAATGGTTGGTTGATGGTCGGCTCAGACTCGGTGGGCCGAAGGGCATGTTTCAGTGCTGTATCTCTGAACTAAACTAAATACTGACACCTAGTGTCACAGAGACACAATTACACCAATTTCAAAGACAGACACTGATACCCAGTAACACAGACACACACTGACCCACCGTAACACAGACAGACACTGACACCAAGTCACAAAGACACACACTGACACCAAGTAACACAGACATACACTGACACCAAGTAACAAAGGCATACACTGATACCCAGTATCACAGACACTCAATTACACCAAGTCACAAAGACATACACTGACAACAATTCACAAAGACACACACTGACACCCAGTAACAAAGACATACACTGATACCCAGGAACACAGACACACACTGATACCAAGTCACAAAGGCATACACTGATACCCAGAAACACAGACACACACTGACACCCAGTAACAAAGACATACACTGATACCCAGTAACACAGACACACACTGACACCCAGCAACAAAGACATACACTTACACCAAGTAACAAAGACACACATTTATACCAAGGAACACAGACATACACTGACACCAAGTATTTTGACATACACTGACACCAAGTAACAAAGACATACACTGATACCCAGTCACACAGACACACACTTACACCAAGTAACAAAGACATACACTGACACCAAGTCACAAAGACGCAGACTGACACCCAGTAACAAATACATACACTGACACCAAGTAACAAAGACATACAGTGATACCCAGTAACACAGACACACACATACACCATGTAACAAAGACATACACTGACAGCAAGTCACAAAGACACACACTGACACCCAGTCACAAAGACACACACTGACACCAAGTCACAAAGACACACACTGACACCCAGTAACAAAGACATACACTTACACCAAGTCACAAAGACATACATTGATACCCAGTAACAAAGACATACACTGATACCCAGTAACACAGACACACGCTTACACCAAGTAACAAAGACACACACTCATACCCAGTAACACAGACACACACTGACACCAAGTAACAAAGACATACACTTACACCAAGTAACAAAGACATACACTTGCACCAAGTATTTTGACATACACCTGCACCATTTAACAAAGACATACACTTACACCAATTAACGCAGATACACACTTACATCAACTTACACAGGCATACACTGATACCAAGTAACAAAGACATACACTTGCACCAAGTAACAAAGACATAAACTGACACACAGTAACACAGACACACAAGGACACCAAGTAACAAAGACATACACTTACAACTAGTAACAAAGACAGACAATTACACCAAGTAACAAAGACATACAATTACACCAAGTATTTTGTCATACACTGACACCAACTAACAAAGACATACACTGATACCCAGGAAAACAGACACACACTTACATCAACTTACACAGGCATACACTGACGCCAAGTAACACAGACACACACTTACAGCAAGTAACAAAGACAAACACTGACACCAAGTAACAAAGACATACACTGACACCCAGTGACACAGACACACACTTACACCAAGTAACACAGGCATACACTGACACCAAGTAACAAAGACAGACACTGATACCCAGGAAAACAGACACACACTTACACCAAGTAAAACAGACACACACTTACACCAAGTAACAAAGACATACACTTACACCAAGCAACACAGACATACACTGACACCAAGTAACAAAGACATACATTTACACGAAGTAACAAAGACACATACTGAAACCAAGCAACACTGACATACACTGACGCCAAGTAACAAAGACACACACTTACACCAAGTAACACAGATATACACTGACACCAAGTAACAAAGACATGCACTGACACCCAGTAACAAAGACACACACGGACACCAAGTAACAAAGACACACACTTACACCAAGTAACACTGACACACACTGACTCCCAGTAAAACAGACACACACTTACACCAAAGAACACAGACATACACTTACACCAAGTAACAAAGACGCACAATGATACCCAGGCACACAGACACACACTTACACCAAGTAACACAGACACACACATACACCAAGTAACAACGACATACACTGACACCAAGTAACACAGACATACACTGACACCAAGTAACAAAGACATACACTGATACCCAGTAACACAGACACACACTTACACCATGTAACAAAGACATACACTGACAGCAAGTAACACAGACATACACTGACACCAAGTAACAAAGACATACATTTACACGAAGTAACAAAGACACATACTGAAACCAAGCAACACTGACATACACTGACGCCAAGTAACAAAGACACACACTTACACCAAGTAACACAGATATACACTGACACCAAGTAACAAAGACATGCACTGACACCCAGTAACAAAGACACACACGGACACCAAGTAACAAAGACACACACTTACACCAAGTAACACTGACACACACTGACTCCCAGTAAAACAGACACACACTTACACCAAAGAACACAGACATACACTTACACCAAGTAACAAAGACACACAATGATACCCAGGCACACAGACACACACTTACACCAAGTAACACAGACACACACATACACCAAGTAACAACGACATACACTGACACCAAGTAACACAGACATACACTGACACCAAGTAACAAAGACATACACTGATACCCAGTAACACAGACACACACTTACACCATGTAACAAAGACATACACTGACAGCAAGTCACAAAGACACACACTGACACCCAGTAACAAAGACTTACACTGACACCAAGTAACAAAGACATACCCTGATACCCAGTAACACAGACACACACTTACACCATGTAACAAAGACATACACTGACACCAAGTCACAAAGACACACACTGACACCCAGTAACAAAGACATACACTTACACCAAGTCACAAAGACATACATTGATACCCAGTAACAAAGACATACACTGATACCCAGTAACACAGACACACGCTTACACCAAGTAACAAAGACACACACTGATACCCAGTAACACAGACACACACTGACACCAAGTAACAAAGACATACATTTACACCAAGTAACAAAGACACATACTTAAACCAAGTAACACAGACATACACTGGCACCAAGTAACAAAGACATACACTTGCACCAAGTATTTTGACATACACTTACACCAATTAACGCAGACACACACTTACACCAAGTAACAAAGACAGACACTGATACCAAGTAACAAAGACATACACTTGCACCAAGTAACAAAGACACACACTTACATCAAGTAACACAGGCACACACTGACGCCAAGTAACAAAGACATACACTTACAACTAGTAACAAAGACAGACAATTACACCAGGTAACAAAGACATACAATTACACCAAGTATTTTGTCATACACTGACACCAAGTAACAAAGACATACACTGATACCCAGTAACACAGACACACACTTACACCAAGTAACAAAGACAAACACTGACAACAAGTAACAAAGACATACACTGACACCCAGTGACACAGACACACACTTACAACAAGTAACACAGGCATACACTGACACCAAGTGACAAAGACAGACACTGATACCCAGGAAAACAGACAAACACTTGCACCAAGTAACACAGACACACACTTACATCAAGTAACAAAGACATACACTTACACCAAGCAACACAGACATACACTGACACCCAGTAACAAAGACATACAATTGCACCAAGTAACAAAGACACACACTTACACCAAGTAACACAGATATACACTGACACCAAGTAACAAAGACATGCACTGACACCCAGTAACAAAGACACACACGGACACCAAGTAACAAAGACACACACTTACACCAAGTAACACTGACACACACTGACTCCCAGTAAAACAGACACACACTTACACCAAAGAACACAGACATACACTGACACCAAGTAACACAGACACACAATGATACCCAGGCACACAGACAGACACTTACACCAAGTAACACAGACACACACATACAACAAGTAGCAACGACATACGCTGACACCAAGTAACACAGACATACACTGACACCAAGTAACAAAGACATACAATTACACCGAGTAACAAAGACACACACTTACACGAAGTAACAAAGACAGTCTCTGATACCCAGAAACACAGACACACACTGACACCCAGTGAGAAACACACACTGAACCCCAGTAACACAGACACACACTGACCCTCAGTAACACAGACATACACTGATACCAAGTCACAAAGACACACAATGGCACCCAGTAACAAAGACATACACTGACACCTAGTCACAAAGACGTACACTGATACACAGACACACAATTACACCAAGTAACACAGACATACACTGACACCAAGTAACAAAGACATACACTGATACCCAGTAACACAGACACACACTTACACCAAGTAACGAGGACATACACTGACACCAAGTAACAAAGACATACACTGATACCCAGTCACACAGACACACACTTACACCAAGTAACAAAGACATACACTGACACCAAGTCACAAAGACGCACACTGACACCCAGTAATAAAGACATACACTGACACCAAGTAACAAAGACATACACTGATACCCAGTAACACAGACACACACTTACACCATGTAACAAAGACATACACTGACAGCATGTCACAAAGACACACACTGACACCCAGTAACAAAGACTTACACTGACACCAAGTAACAAAGACATACTCTGATACCCAGTAACACAGACACACACTTACACCATGTAACAAAGACATACACTGACAGCAAGTCACAAAGACACACACTGACACCAAGTCACAAAGTCAAACACTGACACCCAGTAACAAAGACATACACTTACACCAAGTCACAAAGACATACATTGATACCCAGTAACAAAGACATACACTGATACCCAGTAACACAGACACACGCTTAAACCAAGTAACAAAGACACACACTGATACCCAGTAACACAGACACACACTGACACCAAGTAACAAAGACATACACTTACACCAAGTAACAAAGACACATACTTAAACCAAGTAACACAGACATACACTGACACCAAGAAACAAAGACATACACTTGCACCAAGTATTTTGACATACACTTGCACCATTTAACAAAGACATACACTTACACCAATTAACACAGACACACACTTACACCAAGTAACACAGACATACACTGACACCAGGTAACAAAGACATACACTGATACCCAGTAACACAGACACACCCTTACACCAAGTAACACAGACATACACTGACACCAAGAAACAAAGACAGACACTGATACCCAGGAAATAAGACAAACACTTACACCAAGTAACACAGACACACACTTACACCAAGTAACAAAGACATACACTTACACCAAGTAACACAGACATATACTGACACCAAGTAACAAAGACATACAATTGCAGCAAGTAACAAAGACACACACTTACACCAAGTAACACAGATATACAATGACACCAAGTAACAAAGACATGCACTGAAACCCAGTAACAAAGACACACACGGCCACCAAGTAACAAAGACACACACTTACACCAAGTAACACAGACATACACTGACTCCCAGTAAAACAGACACACACTGACCCCCAGTAACAAAGACATACACTGACACCTAGTCACAAAGACATACACTGATACACAGACACACACTTACACCAAGTAACACAGACGTACACTGACACCAAGTAACGAAGACATACACTGACACCAAGTAACAAAGACATACACTGATACACATTAACACAGACACACACTTACACCAAGTAACAAAGACAGACCCTGATACCCAGTAACACAGACACACACTTACACCAAATAACAAAGACAAACACTGACACCAAGTAACAAAGACATAAACTGACACCCAGTAACACAGACACACAAGGACAACAAGTAACAAAGACACACACTGATACTCAGTAACAGAGACACACACTGACACCAAGTAACAATGACACACACGTACACCAAGTAACAAAGACATACACTGACACCATGTATTTTGACATACACTGACACCAAGTCACAAAGACAGACACTGATACCCAGTAACACAGACACACACTTACACCAAGTAACAAAGAAATACACTGACACCAAGTCACAAAGACACACACTGACACCCAGTAACAAAGACTTACACTGACACCAAGTAACAAAGACATACACTGATACCCAGTAACACAGACACACACTTACACCAAGTAACAAAGACATACACTGACACCAAGTCACAAAGAAATACATTCACACCCAGTAACAAAGACATACACTGATACCCAGTAACACAGACACACGCTTACACCAAGTAACAAAGACACACACTGATACCCAGTAACACAGACACATACTTACACCAAGTAACAAAGACATACACTGACACCCAGTAACATAGACATGCACTGACAGCCAGTAACACAGACACACACGGACACCAAGTAACAAAGACACACACTTACACCAAGTAACACAGACACACACTGACAGCCAGTAAGGCAAACAAACACACTGACACCCAGTAACGCAGAGACACACAGACACCAATTAACGAAGACATACACTTACACCAAGTAACAAAGACAGATACTTACACCAAGTAACACAGGCATACACTGACACGAAGTAACACAGACACACACTTACACCAAGTAACAAAAACATACACTTACACCGAGTAACACAGACATACACTTACACAAATATTTTGACATACACTTACACCAAGTAGCAAAGACATACACTGACAGCAAGTCACAAAGACACACACTGACACCCAGTAACAAAGGCGTACACTGACACCAAGTAACAAAGACATACCCTGATACCCAGTAACACAGACACACCCTTACACCAAGTAACAAAGACATACACTTACACCAAGTCACAAAGACACACACTGACACCCAGTAACAAAGGCATACACTTACACCACGTCACAAAGACATACATTGATACCCAGTAACAAAGACATACACTGATATCCAGTAACACAGACACACACTGACACCAAGTAACAAAGACATACACTTACACCAAGTAACAAAGACACATACTTAAACCAAGTAACACAGACATACACTGACACCAAGTAACAAAGACATACACTTGCACCAAGTATTTTGACATACACTTGCACCATTTAACAAAGACATACACTTACACCAAATAAGACAGACACACACTTACACCAAGTAACAAAGACAGACGCTGATACCAAGTAACAAAAACATACACTTGCGCCAAGTAACAAAGACATAAACTGACACCCAGTAACACAGACACACAAGGACACCAAGTAACAAAGACATACACTTACAACTAGTAACAAAGACAGACAATAACAAAAAGTAACAAAGACATTCAATTACACCAAGTATTTTGTCATACACTGACACCAAGTAACAAAGACATACACTGATACCCAGTAACACAGACACACACTTACACCAAGTAACAAAGACATACACTGACACCAAGTAACAAAGACAGACACTGATACCCAGGAAAACAGACAAACACTTACACCAAGTAACACAGACACACACTTACACCAAGTAACAAAGACATACACTTACAACAAGCAACACTGACATACACTGACACTAAGTAACAAAGACATACAATTGCACCAAGTAACAAAGACACACACTTACACCAAGTAACACAGATATACACTGACACCAAGTAACAAAGACATGCACTGACACCCAGTAACAAAGACACACACGGACACCAAGTAACAAAGACACACACTTACACCAAAGAACACAGAAATACACTGACACCAAGTAACAATTACACACACTTACACCAAGTCACAAAGGCAGACTCTGATACCCAGAAACACAGACACACACAGACACCCAGTGAGAAACACACACTGAACCCCAGTAACACAGACACACACTGACCCCAAGTAACACAGACATACACTGACACCAAGTCACAAAGACACGCAATGACACCCAGTAACAAAGACATACACTGACACCTAGTCACAAAGACATACACTGATACACAGACACACACTTACACCAAGTAACAAAGACATACACTGACACCAAGTAACAAAGACATACACTTACACCAAGTAACACAGACACACACTTACACCAAGTAAAAAAGACAGACACTGATACCCAGTAACACAGACACACACTTACACCAAATAACAAATACATACACTGACACCAAGTAACAAAGACATAAACTGACACCCAGTAACAAAGGCACAAAAGGACACCAAGTAACAAAGACATACACAGATACCCAGTAACACAGACACACACTGACACCAAGTAACAAAGACATACACTGACACCAAGTAACAAAGACATACACTTACACCAAGTAACAAAGACAGACAATTACACCAAGTAACAAAGACATACACTTACACCAAGTATTCTGACATACACTGACACCAAGTAACAAAGACATACACTGATACCCAGTAACACAGACACACACTTAAACCAAGTAAAAAAGACATACACTGACACCAAGTCACAAAGACGCACACTGACACCCAGTAATAAAGACTTACACTGACACCAAGTAACAAAGACATACACTGATACCTAGTAACACAGACACACACTTACACCAAGTAACAAAGACATACACTGACACCAAGTCACAAAGACACACACTGACACCCAGTAACAAAGACATACACTGACACCCAGTATCACAGACACACACGGACACCAAGTAACAAAGACACACACTTAAACCAAGTAACACAGAAACACTCTGACACCCAGTAACACAGACACACACTTACACCAAGTAACACAGACATACACTGACACCAAGTAACAAAGACATACACTGATAGCCAGTAACACAGATACTCACTTACACCAAGTAACACAGACATACACTGACACCAAGTAACAAAGACAGACACTGATACCCAGGAAAACAGACAAACACTTACACCAAGTAACACAGACACACACTTACACCAAGTAACAAAGGCATACAATTACACCAAGTAACACAGACATACACTGACACCAAGTAACAAAGACATACAATTGCAGCAAGTAACAAAGACACACACTTACACCAAGTAACACAGATATACAATGACACCAAGTAACAAAGACATGCACTGAAACCCAGTAACAAAGACACACACGGACACCAAGTAACAAAGACACACAATTAGACCAAGTAACAACGAAATACACTGACACCAAGTCACAAAGACACACACTGACACCCAGTAACAAAGACTTACACTGACACCAAGTAACAAAGACATACACTGATACCCAGTAACACAGACACACACTTACACCAAGTAACAAAGACATACACTGACACCAAGTCACAAAGTAATACATTCACACCCAGTAACAAAGACATACACTGATACCCAGTAACACAGACACACGCTTACACCAAATAACAAAGACACACACTGATACCCAGTAACACAGACACATACTTACACCAAGTAACAAAGACATACACTGACACCCAGTAACAAAGACATGCACTGACAGCCAGTAACACAGACACACACGGACACCAAGTAACAAAGACACACACTTACACCAAGTAACACAGACACACACTGACAGCCAGTAAGGCAAACAAACACACTGACACCCAGTAACGCAGACACACACTGACACCAAGTAACAAAGACATACACTTACACCAAGTAACAAAAACATACACTTACACCGAGTAACACAGACAGACACTTACACAAATATTTTGACATACACTTACACCAAGTAACAAAGACATACACTGACAGCAAGTCACAAAGACACACACTGACACCCAGTAACAAAGGCGTACACTGACACCAAGTAACACAGACACACACTTACACCAAGTAACAAAAACATACACTTACACCGAGTAACACAGACAGACACTTACACAAATATTTTGACATACACTTACACCAAGTAACAAAGACATACACTGACAGCAAGTCACAAAGACACACACTGACACCCAGTAACAAAGGCGTACACTGACACCAAGTAACAAAGACATTCCCTGATACCCAGTAATACAGACACACACTGACACCAAGTAACAAAGACATACACTTACACCAAGTAACAAAGACACACACTGACACCCAGTAACAAAGGCATACACTTACACCACGTCACAAAGACATACATTGATACCCAGTAACAAAGACATACACTGATACCCAGTAACACAGACACACACTGGCACCAAGTAACAAAGACATACACTTACACCAAGTAACAAAGACACATACTTAAACCAAGTAACACAGACATACACTGACACCAAGTAACAAAGACATACACTTGCACCAAGTATTTTGACATACACTTGCACCATTTAACAAAGACATACACTTACACCAATTAACACAGACACACACTTACACCAAGTAACAAAGACAGACACTGATACCAAGTAACAAAGACATACACTTGCACCAAGTAACAAAGACATAAACTGACACCCAGTAACACAGACACACAAGGACACCAAGTAACAAAGACATACACTTACAACAAGTAACAAAGACAGACAATTACACCAAGTAACAGAGACATACAATTACACCAAGTATTTTGTCATACACTGACACCAAGTAACAAAGACAGACACTGATACCCAGTAACACAGACACACACTTACACCAAGTAACAAAGACATACACTGACACCAAGTAACAAAGACATACACTGACACCCAGTGACACAGACACACACTTACACCAAGTAACACAGGCATACACCGACACCAAGTAACAAAGACAGACACAGATACCCAGGAAAACAGACAAACACTTACACCAAGTAACACAGACACACACTTACACCAAGCAACACAGACATACACTGACACCAAGTAACAAAGACATACAATTGCACCAAGTAACAAAGACACACACTTACACCAAGTAACACAGATATACACTGACACCAAGTAACAAAGACATGCACTGACACCCAGTAACAAAGACACACACGGACACCAAGTAACAAAGACACACACTTACACCAAGTCACACTGACACACACTGACTCCCAGTAAAACAGACACACACTTACACCAAAGAACACAGAAATACACTGACACCAAGTAGCAAAGACACACAATGATACCCAGGCACACAGACACACACTTACACCAAGTAACACAGACACACACATACACCAAGTAACAACGACATACACTGACACCAAGTAACACGGACATACACTGACATCAAGTAACAAAGACATACAATTGCACCAAGTAACAAAGACACACACTTACACCAAGTAACAAAGGCAGACTCTGATACCCAGAAACACAGAAACACACTGACACCCAGTGAGAAACACACACTGAACCCCAGTAACACAGACACACACTGACCCCCAGTAACACAGACATACACTGACACCAGGTCACAAAGACACGCAATGACACCCAGTAACAAAGACATACACTGACACCTAGTCACAAAGACATACACTGATACACAGACACACACTTACACCAAGTAACACAGACATACACTGACACCAAGTAACAAAGACATACACTGATACCCTGTAACAAAGACACACACTTACACCAAGTAACAAAGACATACACTGGCACCAAGTAACAAAGACATACACTTACACCAAGTAACACAGACACACACTTACACCAAGTAACAAAGACAGACACTGATACCCAGTAACACAGACACACACTTACACCAAATAACAAATACATACACTGACACCAAGTAACAAAGACATAAACTGACACCCAGTAACACAGGCACCCAAGGACACCAAATAACAAAGACATACAATGATACCCAGTAACACAGACACACACTGACACCAAGTAACAAAGACATACACTGACACCAAGTAACAAAGACACACACTTAAACCAAGTAAAAAAGACATACTCTGACACCAAGTCACAAAGACGCACACTGACACCCAGTAATAAAGACTTACACTGACACCAAGTAACAAAGACATACACTGATACCTAGTAACACAGACACACACGGACACCAAGTAACAAAGACATAAACTGACACCCAGTAACACAGGCACACAAGGACACCAAGTAACAAAGACATATACTGATACCCAGTAACACAGACACACACTGACACCAAGTAACAAAGACATACACTGACACCAAGTAACAAAGACATACACATACACCGAGTAACACAGACAGACACTTACACAAATATTTTGACATACACTTACACCAAGTAACAAAGACAGACAATTACACCAAGTAACAAAGACATACACTTACACCAAGTATTCTGACATACACTGACACCAAGTAACAAAGACATACACTGATACCCAGTAACACAGACACACACTTAAACCAAGTAAAAAATACATACTCTGACACCAAGTCACAAAGACGCACACTGACACCCAGTAATAAAGACTTACACTGACACCAAGTAACAAAGACATACACTGATACCTAGTAACACAGACACACACGGACACCAAGTAACAAAGACACACACTTACACCAAGTAACACAGAAACACACTGACAGCCAGTAAGGCAAACAAACACACTGACACCCAGTAACGCAGACACACACTGACACAAAGTAACAAAGACATACACTTACACCAAGTAACAAAACCATACACTTACACCGAGTAACACAGACAGACACTTACACAAATATTTTGACATACACTTACACCAAGTAACAAAGACATACACTGACAGCAAGTCACAAAGACACACACTGACACCCAGTAACAAAGGCGTACACTGACACCAAGTAACACAGACACACACTTACACCAAGTAACAAAAACATACACTTACACCGAGTAACACAGACAGACACTTACACAAATATTTTGACATACACTTACACCAAGTAACAAAGACATACACTGACAGCAAGTCACAAAGACACACACTGACACCCATTAACACAGGCGTACACTGACACCAAGTAACAAAGACATTCCCTGATACCCAGTACACAGACACACACTGACACCAAGTAACAAAGACATACACTTACACCAAGTAACAAAGACACACACTGACACCCAGTAACAAAGGCATACACTTACACCAAGTAACAAAGACATACACTTGCACCAAGTATTTTGACATACAATTACACCAAGTAACACAGACACACACTTACACCAAGTAACAAAGACAGACACTGATACCCAGTAACACAGACACACACTTACACCAAATAACAAATACATACACTGACACCAAGTAACAAAGACATAAACTGACACCCAGTAACACAGGCACACAAGGACACCAAGTAACAAAGACATATACTGATACCCAGTAACACAGACACACACTGACACCAAGTAACAAAGACATACACTGACACCAAGTAACAAAGACATACACTTACACCAAGTAACAAAGACAGACAATTACACCAAGTAACAAAGACATACACTTACACCAAGTATTCTGACATACACTGACACCAAGTAACAAAGACATACACTGATACCCAGTAACACAGACACACACTTAAACCAAGTAAAAAAGACATACACTGACACCAAGTCACAAAGACGCACACTGACACCCAGTAATAAAGACTTACACTGACACCAAGTAACAAAGACATACACTGATACCTAGTAACACAGACACACACTTACACCAAGTAACAAAGACATACACTGACACCAAGTCCCAAAGACACACACTGACACCCAGTAACAAAGACATACACTGACACCCAGTATCACAGACACACACGGACACCAAGTAACAAAGACACACACTTAAACCAAGTAACACAGAAACACTCTGACACCAAGTAACACAGACACACACTTACACCAAGTAACACAGACATACACTGACACCAAGTAACAAAGACATACACTGATACCCAGTAACACAGACAATCACTTACACCAAGTAACACAGAAATACACTGACACCAAGTAACAAAGACAGACACTGATACCCAGGAAAACAGACACACACTTACACCAAGTAACACAGACACACACTTACACCAAGTAACAAAGACATACAATTACACCAAGTAACACAGACATACACTGACACCAAGTAACAAAGACATACAATTGCAGCAAGTAACAAAGACACACACTTACACCAAGTAACACAGATATACAATGACACCAAGTAACAAAGACATGCACTGAAACCCAGTAACAAAGACACACACGGACACCAAGTAACAAAGACACACACTTACACCAAGTAACACAGACATACACTGACTCCCAGTAAAACAGACACACACTGACCCCCAGTAACAAAGACATACACTGACACCTAGTCACAAAGACATACACTGGTACACAGACACACACTTACACCAAGTAACACAGACGTACACTGACACCAAGTAATGAAGACATACACTGACACCAAGTAACAAAGATATACACTGGTACACAGTAACATAGACACACACTTACACCAAGTAACAAAGACATACAATGATACCCAGTAACACAGACACACACTTACACCAGGTAACACAGAAATACACTGACACCAAGTAACAAAGACATGCACTGATACCCAGTAGCACAGACACACACTTGCACCAAGTAACACAGACATGCACTGACACCAAGTAACAAAGACATACACTGATACCCAGTAACATAGACACACACTTACACCAAATAACAAAGACATACACTGACACCCAGTAACACAGACACACAAGGACACCAAGTAACAAAGACACACACTGATACTCAGTAACAGAGACACACACTGACACCAAGTAACAATGACATACACGTACACCAATTAACAAAGACATACACTTACACCAAGTATTTTGACATACACTGACACCAAGTAACAAAGACATACACTGATACCCAGTAACACAGACACACACTTACACCAAGTAACAAAGAAATACAGTGACACCAAGTCACAAAGACACACACTGACACCCAGTAACAAAGAATTACACTGACACCAAATAACAAAGACATACACTGATACCCAGTAACACAGACACACACTTACACCAAGTAACAAAGACATACACTGACACCAAGTCACAAAGACATACATTGACACCCAGTAACAAAGACAAACACTGATACCCAGTAACACAGACACAGGCTTACACCAAGTAACAAAGACAAACACTGATACCCAGTAACACAGACACATACTTACACCAAGTAACAAAGACATACATTGACACCCAGTAACAAAGACATGCACTGACAGCCAGTAACACAGACACACACGGACACCAAGTAACAAAGACACACACTTACACCAAGTAACACAGACACACACTGACAGCCAGTAAGGCAAACAAACACACTGACACCCAGTAACGCAGACACACACTGACACCAAGTAACAAAGACATACACTTACACCAAGTAACAAAGACAGATACTTACACCAAGTAACACAGGCATACACTGACACCAAGCAACACAGACACACACTTACACCAAGTAACAAAAACATACACTTACACCGAGTAACACAGACATACACTGACACCAAGTAACAAAGACATACACTGATACCCATTATCACAGACACACAATTACAACAAGTAACAAAGACATACACTGACACCAAGTCACAAAGACATACACTGATAGCCAGTAACAAAGACATAAACTGATACCCAGTAACACAGACGCACACTTACACCAAGTAACAAAGACATACACTTACACCAAGTATTTTGGCATACACATACACCAAGTAACAAAGACATACACTGACAACCAGTAACAAAGACATCCACTGACAACAAGTCACAAACAAATACACTGTCACCAAGTAACAAAGACATACACTTTCACCAAGTAACACAGACATACACTGACACCAAGTAACAAAGTCATACACTGATACCCAGTATCACAGACACACACTGACACCAAGTAACAAAGACATACACTGACACCAAGTCACAAAGACACACACTTACACACAGTAACAAAGACATACACTGACACCAAGTCACAAAGACATACACTGATACCCAGTAACAAAGACATACACTGATACCCAGTAACACAGACGCACACTTACACCAAGTAACAAAGACATACACTTATACCAAGTAACACAGACATACACTTACACCAAGTATTTTGACATACACTTACACCAAGTAACAAAGACAAACACTGACCACCCAGTAACAAAGACATCCACTGACAACAAGTCACAAAGACATACACTGACACCAAGTAACAAAGACATACACTGATACCCAGTATCACATACACACACTTACACCAAGTCACAAAGACACACAATGACACCCAGTAACAAAGACATACACTGACACCAAGTCACAAAGACATACACTGATACCCAGGAACACAGACACACTCTGACAACAAGTAACAAAGACATACACTTACACCAAGTAACAAAGACATACACTTTCACCAAGGAACACAGACACACACTTACACCAAGTAAGAAAGACAGACAATTACACCAAGTATCAAAGACATACACTGACACCAAGTATTATGACACACACTGACACCAAGTAACAAAGACATACACTGATACCCAGTAACACAGACACACACTTACACCAAGTAACAAAGACATACACTGACACCAAGTAACAAAGACATACACTTACACCAAGTAACAAAGACACACACTTACATCAAGGAACACAGACATACACTGACACCACGTAACAAAGACATACACTGATACCAAGTAACAAAGACATACACTGATGCCCAGTAACACAGACACACACTGACACCAAGTAAAAAAGACACACACTGACACCAAGTAACAAAGACATACACTTACACCAAGTAACAAAGACACACACTTACACCAAGGAACACAGACATACACTGACATCAAGTAACAAAGACACACACTTACACCAAGTAACAAAGACAGACAATTACACCAAGTAACAAAGACATACACTTACACCAAGTATTTTGACATACACTGACACCAAGTAACAAAGACATACACTGATACCCAGTAACACAGACGCACACTTACACCAAGTAACAAAGACATACACTGACACCAAGTCACAAAGGCGCACAATGACACCCAGTAACAAAGACATTCACTGACTCCAAGTCACAAAGACACACACTGACACCCAGTAACAAAGACATACACTGACACCAAGTCACAAAGACATACACTGATACCCAGGAACAAGGAAATACACTGATACCCAGTAACACAGACACACACTTCCACCAAGTAACAAAGACACACACTAATTCCCAGTAACACAGACACACACTTACACCAAGTAACAATGACATGCACTGACCCCCAGTAACACAGACACACACGGACACCAAGTAACAAAGACACACACTTACACCAAGTAACAGAGACACACACTGACAGCCAGTAAGACAAACAAACACACTGACACCCAGTAGCAGAGACACACACTGACAACAAGTAACGCAGATACACACTGGGCGGCACAGTGGCGCAGTGGTTAGCACTGCAGCCTCACAGCTCCAGGGACCCGGTTTCGATTCTGGGTACTGCCTGTGAGGAGTTTGCAAGTTCTCCCTGTGTCTGCGTGGGTTTCCTCCGGGTGCTCCGGTTTCCTCCCACATGCCAAAGACCTGCGGGTTGGTAGGTTAATTGGCCATTATAAATTGCCCCCAGTATAGGTAGGTGGTAGGGAAAACTATCGGGACTGGTGGGGATGTTATTGGAATATGGGATTCGTGTAGGATTAGTATAAATGGTTGGTTGATGGTCGGCACAGTCTCGGTGGGCCGAAGGGCCTGTTTCAGTGCTGTATCTTGAAACTAAACTAAATACTGACACCTGGAGTCACAGACACACACTGACCCCCAGTAACACGCAATGATACACAGTAACACAGACATACACTGATCCCCAGTAAGACAGACACAAACTGACAACAAGTAACAAAGACACATACTTCAACCAAGAAACAAAGACAGACAATTACACCAAGTAACGAAGACATACACTTCCAACAAGTATTTTGACACACACTTGCACCAAGTCACAAACACATACACTGACACCAAGTAACAAAGACATTCACTGACACCAAGGAACAAAGAAATACACTTACACCAAGTAACAAAGACATACACTTACACCAAGGAACACAGACACACACTTACACCAAGTAACAAAGACAGACAATTACACCAAGTATCAAAGACATACACTGACACCAAGTATTATGACACACACTTACACCAAGTAACAAAGGCATACACTGACACCAAGTCACAAAGACACACACTGACACCCAGTAACAAAGACTTACACTGACTCCAAGTAACAAAGACATACACTGATACCAAGTCACAAAGACATACACTGACGCCCAGTACAACAGACATACACTGACACCAAGTAACAAAGACACACACTTACACCAAGGAACACAGACATACACTGACATCAAGTAACAAAGACACACACTTACACCAAGTAACAAAGACATACACTTACACCAAGTATTTTGACATACACTGACACCAAGTAACTAAGACATACACTGATACCCAATAACACAGACGCACACTTACACCAAGTAACAAAGACATACACTGACACCAAGTAAGAAAGACATACACTGATACCAAGTCACAAAGACATACACTGATGCCCAGTAACACAGACACACACTGACACCAAGTAACAAAGACATACACTTACACCAAGTAGCAAAGACACACACTTACACCAAGTAACACAGACATCCACTGACATCAAGTAACAAAGACACACACTTACACCAAGTAACAAAGACAGACAATTACACCAAGTAACAAAGACATACACTTACACCAAGTATTTTGACATACACTGACACCAAGTAACAAAGACTTACACTCATACCCAGTAACACAGACGCACACTTACACCAAGTAACAAAGACATACACTGACACCAAGTCCCAAAGACGCACACTGACACCCAGTAACAGAGACATACACTGACACCAAGTCACAAAAACATACACTGATACCCAGTAACACAGACACACACTCACACCCAGTAACAAAGACATACAACGATACCAAGTCACAAAGACGTACAATTACACCAAGTAAAAAAGACACTCAATTACACCAGGTAACACAGATATACACTGACACCAAGTAACAAGAACATGCACTGACACACAGTAACACAGAAACACACGGACACCAAGTAACAAAGACACACACTTACACCAAGTAACACAGACACACACTGACACCCAGTAAAACAGACACACACTTACACCAAGTAATACAGACATACACTGGCACCCAGTAACACAGACACGCACTTACACCAAGTAACACAGACATACAGTGACACCAAGTAACAAAGACATGCAATGATACCCAGGAACACAGACACACACGTACACCAAGTAACACAGACACACACTTACACCAAGTAACAAAGATATACGCTGACACCCAGTAACAAAGACACACAATTGCACCAATTAACACAGACATACACTGACACCAAGTAACAAAGACATACACTGATACCCAGTAACACAGACACACACTTACACCAAGTAACACAGACATACACTGACACCAAGTCACAAAGACACACACTGACACCCAGTAAAGCAGACACACACTTACACCAAGTAACACAGACATACCCTGACACCAAGTAACAAAGACATACACTGATACCCAGTAACACAGACACACACCGACACCAAGTAACACAGACATACACTTCCACCAAGTAACAAAGACATTCAATGATCCCCAGGAACACAGACACACACTTACACCAAGTAACACAGACAAACACCTACACAAAGTAACAAAGACATGACTGACACCCAATAACACAGACACACACTTCCACCAAGTAACACAGACATACACTGATACCCAGTAACACAGACACACACTTACACCAAGTAACACAGACATACACTGACACCAAGTCACAAAGACATACACTGATACCCAGTAACACAGACACACACTGACAACCAGTAACACAGACACACACTTACACCAAGTAACACAGACATACACTGACGCCAAGTAACAAAGACATACACGGATACCCAGTAACACAGACACACACTTACACCAAGTAACACAGACATACACTGACACCAAGACACAAAGACACACACTGACACCCAGTAACAAAGACATACACTGAAACAAAGTCACAAAGACATACACTGATACCCAGGAACACAGACATACACTGACACCCAGTAGCAAAGACATACACTGATACCAAGTCACAAAGACATACACTGATACCCAGTAACACAGACACACGCTGACATCCAGTAACAAAGACATACACTGATACCCAGTAACAAAGACATACACTTACACCAAGTAACACAGCCATACACTGACACCAAGTAACAAAGACATACACTGACACCCAGTAACAAAGACATACACCGACAACAACTCACAAAGACATACACTGATACCAAGTCACAAAGACATACACAGATACCCAGTATCACAGACACATACTGACACCAAGTAACAAAGACATACACTGACACCAAATAACAAAGACATACACTTACATCAAGTAACAAAGACAGACAATTACACCAAGTAACAAAGACATACACTTACACCAAGTAACAAAGACATACACTGATACCCAGTAACACAGACACACGCTGACATCCAGTAACAAAGACATACACTGATACCCAGTAACAAAGACATACACTTACACCAAGTAACACAGCCATACACTGACACCAAGTCACAAAGACACACTCTGACACCCAGTAACAAAGACATACACTGACACCAATTCACAAAGACATACAATGATACCCAGTAACACAGACACACACTTACACCAAGTAACACAGACATACACTGACACTCAGTAACACAGACACACACTTACACCAAGTAACAAAGACATACACTGAGACCCAGTAACAAAGAAATACAGTGACACCCAGTAACACAGACACACACGGACACCAAGTAACAAAGACACAGACTTACACCAAGTAACACAGACACACACTGACACCCAGTAACACAGACACACACTTACACCAAGTAACAAAGACATACACTGACACCAAGTCACAAAGACATACACTGATACCCAGTAACACAGACACACACTTACACCAAGTAACACAGACATACACTGACACCAAGTCACAAAGACATACACTGACACCAAGTCACAAAGACAAACACTGATACCAAGTCACAAAGACATACACTTACACCAAGTAACACAGACATACACTGACACCAAGTAACAAAGACATACAATTACACCAAGTAACAAAGACACACACTTACACCAAGTAACAGAGACATTCACTTACACCAAGTAACAAAGACAGACAGTTACACCAAGTAACAATGACATACACTTACACCAAGTATTTCGACATACACCGACACCAGTTATCAAAGACCTGCACTGATACCCAGTAACACAGACACACACTTACACCAAGTAACAAAGACATACACTGACACCAAGTCACAAAGACACACACTGACACCCAGTAACAAAGACATGCACTGACACCCAGTAACACAGACACACACTTACACCAAGTAACACAGACAAACACCTACACAAAGTAACAAAGACATGACTGACACCCAATAACACAGACACACACTTCCACCAAGTAACACAGACATACACTGATACCCAGTAACACAGACACACACTTACACCAAGTAACACAGACATACACTGACACCAAGTCACAAAGACATACACTGATACCCAGTAACACAGATACACACTGACACCCAGTAACACAGACACACACTTACACCAAGTAACACAGACATACACTGACGCCAGGTAACAAAGACATACACGGATACCCAGTAACACAGACACACACTTACACCAAGTAACACAGACATACACTGACACCAAGACACAAAGACACACACTGACACCCAGTAACAAAGACATACACTGAAACAAAGTCACAAAGACATACACTGATACCCAGGAACACAGACATACACTGACACCCAGTAGCAAAGACATACACTGATACCAAGTCACAAAGACATACACT